>NC_046643.1:12679565-12979565 GCF_900324485.2 Mastacembelus armatus | reverse complement strand
CAGATCAGAGCGCCAATTATTCAGGTACAACCACTTGTATGTTTATGCTCCAGTGTGTTTTGACATCAAAGGAGTGACATGAAGAATACTACTTTTTAATAATCAACAACCTCCCAACTGAGTGTCTTTTTATTTAGTTTGAGTCCTACTCTTTTAATTGTATAATGTAGTTTTCACTGAGGTATGAGGATTTAGAGAATGTCTTTGTTTTCCATGCAGTTTGTGTTTTCATGGATCAGAATTTAACTGGAAATAATATGTGTAACTCGAACATTTTTATTTTAATTGCAGACAAAGTCCAAAAAGTTTTGTCAGATGATCGTGTCCTGGATCAAAGACAGTGGGTTCTCCAGGACTGTAGTGCTGTCCAGCAGCCACTCCTACCAGAGGGACGACCAACAGATGCGAGGGTACATAACAGCGGTACAGTATTTCACTGCAGTGTTTTTGCTTATGCTGTGGACAGTCATCTCTAACAAATCTGTGTCCTTTTTAGTACTCCTTTGAGGTACCTGGTCACTCCATCCCTGCAGAAAGTGAGTGCAGAAGCACTAAAGGAGCTCGGGTGGATGGAGATGGAGCGAGTGTCGGCCTTCCCAGGACTCACAGATGCCAACACAGAGCCACGCCTCTGCATCCCAGGAGGAGGCATCACGAAAGGACTTTACACAGACAGGTACCAGTTTTGTCTTACAAGCAGCTCATAATAATAAGTCAAAATTAATGTTAACCACACTTCCTTCTCTCTATTCAAAATCTTTATCATAATTCTGAAATGTCTGTATTTTTTCTGTGCTGGATGTTGTGTTTAGTTGTGCAGAGGATCTTCCACTGGCTGTGCTGCTGCTATTCTGTTCAGAAGGCGACAACATCCCAGATGCCTTCACTCTCATCAACCACCTCAACGACTGGCTCCATCTGCTGGACAACCCTGTAAGTGACATATCTGAGAAAAGAAGGCTTTGGGCATGGCAGTGTTGTATGTGGTTCAAATACTTCTGGGTGCACTTAAAATTTGAAATGTATATTAGACATGGCATGCTCAGTGTAATGCATTAAAAATTAGTTTTATTCTTTATTCGGTTTACAAAACTTTAAGTTCTCTAATCAGCAGTTTGTCTGATACCTGTTACAGAGCCAAGAGCCCAACAAATGGAAGATCCCAACCTCCTGGAGTCTTCTTTTTGGAAGTGGCATCCCTCCTGCACTGTTCTGACAAACATCTATTTAGTTTTTATTTCAGTTCATAATTTGCTTGCTGGCTTAGTGAGGAATTTTTGTGTCTGATAATACTGGACAGTTATTGTATAGTGTATTACACACATTGTAAACTGATCATACAAACCTCCCCCCTCTTGGAAATTTGTCATAATTTCCTTTCATTTTGATATTAATGTTTAAGTGTCTGAATATTACATCATGTACAGGACGTGGCCCAAACATACACTTCTGTTTGTGAGTATTGCAGGGTTTTGTTTTTTTTTTTGTTCCAGTAAAATGTGGTTACAAGAATCTAGTGTGAATTTATCAGACGATAAAGACCTTGCCACCACCCACTTAACTGAAAGTGGTTGGCCAGGTGCCATATATTGTTCCTGGCAGTCCTGCCTCTGTGTAATTTGATTCTTTTTTTACAACACTGTGCAACAACCTGCATACCTGTGACAACAAGGCATCAGTCTGCTTTCATACACTGACCTTGTAGAGCTGTTTTGCCAAGTTTGTGGTTTTCCTTTTTGTCTGCATCATTGTTTTGGGTGATTTCTGTGTAGATGGGTTTGTGGGAAAGGAATGTCCTAGCTAACTGCATTTATAAGAACTAAAAAATAAAAAATTGGCTCTGGAAAAGAAATATCCATCATTTTAAAAAATACAACTTACCCCTAAGTATTTATAATATTACTAATTAAAGTTTAGTGACTTTTACTTTTGCATAAGTACTTTAATTTTAATATAAATAGAACTGCTGTTTTATGTAATGTGTTCAATCTTTAACATTAGCTAAATTGTGGTTTTATATACGGGACTAGCCTAAGTGTTAGCATTTCCCAGTTAAAGCAGCAGCCTACCTTTGTAGTTTCTCCAATGATTGCTAGGCAACAGAAGTTACAAGCAGCAAACCGTTAGCTTAGCATGGAAAAGTGGCTAAACTTGCTCCAAAATCGTCTCCCAGTGCCTCTAAAGATCAGAAATTAACACATTATAAACAAACCCTGGAAAAGTGACAAGTTAGGGTTTTATGTCACATTCTATCTTCCCAGTGAACCTCACCTTAGCCTAACTGTGAGCACATTTCTAATTTCTAACTTACTGCAATTCATGACGCAGATTTGTGATAGTAATGAGAAAAAGACAGGTTTTTATGTAAACTAGATAATACCAGTTTTAATTGTAGATTACACTCTAGGAGACCATGAAAACTTGAGACAAATTCATCTCAGGAGAACAAGTCATCAAATCAGCTTCCTACTGTGTTCAAATTTGTATCTTTGTCATTTGTTTTTTGGTTTGTTTTTCTTTACAAGCAAAAATATGTCTTTTTACACGTTTTTTTTTTTTTTTTTTAAAAAGAAATACTATGTACATCATGGAAACATAACATGCCACAGAATTTCTCATGTGCGAGGAGGCCATGCTTCTCATTTAGCAAACCCCCATCATTGTGAAAAACTTTCAAGTAATCTCTTATAAAAAATAGAACATTTTTATATTTGCATCTGAAAAAAGGTTTTCTAAAAATACACATATGAACACCATTCAAAATTGGCAATGGACAGCCCCTATTTTTGATGTGATAAATGCAAATAAGCATAATAGAATGACAAAGCTGCAAATAATAATATTAAAGCAAAAATCTGATTTTCTGACTCCAGAAGCAACACTGGCGGTGGCTGTGGTGTGGCCGGGGGATAAAGCGCTGGTGTGATTTTCTTTTTAATGTGTTCTCTTCAAAGAATGTGTGAGTGTCTGCTGTAAACAGTTTAGATGAAGAGGAGGTGTGGAAAAGCTGTGGATCAGGAGCTGAGGTGGGATGTGATATGCTACTAAGCGGAGTAAGAAAAGGGAGGTGTGCCCTGACTGAATAATGCTTTTGCAATGGGACAAAAAAAACAAGCAATTGGGGGAGGTGAGCTGGCTGTTGAGGTGCAGATGAGGAAGAATAACTCAGAGGTTAAGAGAGAGCTGGAGTTCCCTGCCGATGTTGGCTTTGCTGCCAGAGCTGTAGCCATGTGGCCACAGGTAGAGGTGGTTAGCAGTCACTCGTTTTTGCCCTGTAACAAGACAATATTTAAAGAGATTGAACTTAAAAACAATACTATAAAGTCTTAGTGAAGCTCAAAAGTGATCAAAAGAGCATGTGCCACAAACTCAAGTCAGCACTGTCAATGCCATGAAGTTTACCAGGTAAAAACTTTACTACAAAGAACAAATCTGAAGGAAGGTTGAAACTGCTAGCAGGATCTGTGGCACATTACAGCATGTTGGATCATTGATTATTAACATTAGATTAATTATCAGATTTTTAAGACAGATTTCAATTAAGTATTGCAGAGCACTAGAACACATCACTGATTTAATTTTATGTAAGCTACATCATCCCAGATGATGTGGAAGGGATTTGAAGAGTAGTAGTAGTAGCAGTAGTCGATTAATTGATTAGTTTATGAGAAAATTAATCAGCAACAGTTTTAAACACTGGTTAATCTTTAGGTCAATTATGAAGCAAACATATTAAATATCTGGTCTACTTGCTGTTTTTCAGTTTGATAATGCTGTGAATTGAATATCTTTGGGTTGTGGTCTTTTGATTAGACAAGATATGGCTATCAAGTAGTGATCTTAAACTGAGATGAGCATGGTGGCCTACTGTGGATGCCATTTTCAAAATCAGCCAGTAAAAGGTTATGTAGAAATAGTATTTTGTATTGTATTTTAATATCCTATGTAAAACTAAATAGGATTTTTACTTAATATCTATAGAGGTGATTAATCGGGTGATTAACTTGATGCCATAAAATTAATAAATAAACTAATCTGTTAAAATAAAAATACCCAATATATTTAATTTTGCAGATTTTTTGCTGTCTTATGTTTTAGACTACCGAGTATATAAAAAGACATCACCTTTGGCTCTTTTCAAGGCATTTTATAGACCAAATTGATTATTGAAAAAAAAAACCAAATTTCTGGATAAACTGTAAATAACAATGATCAGTTTCATCCTTAAATATCTAATTTAATTAACCTGATAAACTACAGTAACAAGAAGTTTTGACTGTCCTTCAGCCTAATCAGCTCATTTACCTGACCATAAACATCCAAACTCCTACTCATACTTTAAAAGGCCAAAACATCTGGTGCAGTTTAAAAACCACATGGCACCCAGGAACACTGCCATGCCAAAATCTTGAATAAACTTGAAGATCTCATGACAACTTTTAGTTAGAAGTACCAGAAATACATAGGAACATGCAACAAACCTTAATTAGCCCCATCTCACTTGGTGTAATGAATGTGCAGCTTCAACCAGAACAAGAGCTTATTCTTTATTGGTATAATACCTAAGGGCTTTCTTTATATGTTTGTCAGGGAACAAGCAGTGACTGTACATCTCTGTCTTACCCAAATTAATAGACATACTTTTTGTGCAAATTGTGTGCAGATCAGTGGTTATTTATTGTAGCTGTGCTTTGCACTGGCTTGTTCAATAACATCTGAGAGGAGCGAACAGAAAGAAAGCTGCCACCACATCTGGATATATGATGCAAAGTAAAATTAGCACCTCGCATTATTCCAAGTCGGCCTGACATTTCAGAGCTTCAACAACCATTAACCACAAGTGCGCACACACGCACACACACACACACACACACACACACACACACACACACGCACACACACGCACGCACACACACACGCGCACACACACACACACACACACACACACACACACACACACACACACACACACACACACACACACACACACCATGCTAGAGTGCAGCCAAAATTAACAACTCCAAACCACAGGAGAGCTAAGCGAATCACAAAAAAAAACCAAAACCCCAAGAGAAACAAAAACACCGAGTACACACAGGCAAAAGCACGCACGCACACACACACCTCAACGTACAAGAGTGGGTGTTCTTTTTAAAAGTTGTGGGTAAACTTCCTCCTCTAAATGTGCTCTTCATAGTTGTTGTTGCTGTCTCAGAGGGAGGCAAAGATACACTGCCCCCCACTGGACAGGCCAGCTCTTGTCATGTGCAGCAAATGCAGCCCAAACTGTCCGAGATGAATCACAACAGCAGAGTAAGACCTTGTCAGAAATGGTGCAGTTTTGTCCATATTACTGGAACAACACTGACATGTTACACAACAAAGGAAGGCTTCTCAGAAATTATTTTGTGAGATGTTTTTTGATGCGCACGCTCATCAGAAATAACTGCTTCATCAAGTTTAACTGTACTGCCATTAGGAAAAAAATGAAGTAGATGTCAGTTAACTAGACTAGCAGCTTTACACCGAGGGACTGAGAATGCTGAGAGACAGTGAGAAAATCAGGAGTGAAGAGAAAATAAGGCTTCAGTGCTGAACGAAGTCTAATTTGTAATATTTCGGGTTAGTCATGCTCTGGGAAAGCCTGAATTTTCTCTGAGGGGTTTAAAAATTAGTCTGTAAACTGAATCATTTTATGTCAAAATGAAACTATAAGACACTTATCAGTGAGTACTGAACACAAAAGAATCAGTAATTCTTTTGTTCTCAGATTGTAATCATCCTGGAACGCAATGCTAACATGATGCTTTGTGTATGAAAAATAAAGTGTGATATGGTTGACCCAAAAGATATAATCACCTTTTTCTCTTCTTCTCCGAGTCATTTGTCCTGGGCTTGCTTTGGGGTGCCTTGGCTGTGCCTGATTTAGAGATACTGTCTTCTCTGCGCCGTTTGCTATTAAAAAAAAAAAAAAAAAAAAACAGTACATATTTTAAAAAAGTATACTGGGCTAACAGCTCTGTCCATGAACACAATGGACTGAAACTAAAATAATGAATAGGAATAGATGTTATGAAAACCTTTTTAAACCTGGCATATTTGTTAAAACACCAACGACTACCATTTCTCAGGGTCTTAATCAGGGCAGACAATACACAAGAAATAAACCCCATTGTATTATTGGATTATTCCATCAATATTTGGACTTTGTCTCTCGGCTGGCCTAGGTTCACCTCGATATCCCCCCATAAGAGGAGGAAGTGTCTAGGCAGAAGGAAGTCTAGGCATCTCTGCTTAGGCCACTGCCCCTGCAACCTGGCCGCAAATAAAGTGGAAGAAAATGGATGGATGGAAGATTATAACTGGTGCATGAGACCGTGTGCACTGACTGTGTTGTGCTGCCGTCCAGTTCCTGTTCCTTGCACGGAGACTGTGTGGGTACTTTGCCATCCTGTCTGTAGTCTCCTCCCTCCTCCAGCTGGCCTCCTCGCTGGCTGCCGTTGTATCGCTCTGTTGGATACCTGGCCTGAGGGTGAGTTGAGGGGGGAGACTCAGATGTTGGCTTCTGATCTTCCCTGGAGAGCTCTCGCCACTGGTTCTATGCAGTCAGAGCAGTCAACAGGGAAGAGAGCAGTGGAAGATGCTTTAAGTTTTTCTACCAATGAAATGAATAAAAACAGAATTTAAGAGGAATACCTTTGTTAGCCAAGCACACCACTATACTAACCCTCTGGGGTCGACGCACGCGCCGGCGCGTTTTGACGCATCTTTTTCTGATAAGGCTGAAACAAACTTAAATTACTCCGTCAATTCTGATCGTACAGATAAAAGAAGCATATCATTCAAATCTGTAAAGGGTCTAGTTTTAGTGGTATACCATCATAATAACAACAAAACGTTGTGCTTTTTTTAAATAAAGAAAGCCGACAGGGTGCGCTCTCGGACTTTTCTGTCTCTGCCATTTCTCTTCACAGACGCGTAAATAAAACAACCAGAATCTCAGCGAATACTTGGCTCATAAAAATAAGAATTATATGGCTAGAAAGCTTGAAATGTTTTCTTTTAGGTGACACAATTCAAGTCGAAAACAAATCATCACTTTTCATTTAATCCGTATGAACGTAAGGAGAAGTCCGTTTTTTCCTGTCTCACCTCATTACAGGTAATGCGGTCCCGCCTTGTACACTGTCCACTGTTCACATGTAAATAATCTCAGGTGAACCAGGTAAATATGTGCACGCCCCCGAGAAATGACACAAAATATCAAACTTCATCATAGAATTTACTCACTTTTTCGGCGCGTTTGGATGATGGCGCGTTACGCACGTGAAGCGGCGCTCCTTACATTCCACACAGAGACAAATAGTTTAGTTTGTCCTCAGAGTAAAAACACTGATTTTAACTCAAATAAGGATCGTTTGGCTCCTCATTGTGTTGTATTGTACAGCACTAATCCGTCCCATCTACATTGACTGAAAGGCTCATTATGCGCGGCTTTGTCTGGACGTTCAGTGCGTCTTTTGTGTTCTCAGGTAAATCACATGACTATTCATCCTCAGACACACCCTCTTGCATATGGCCTTTCTGGACAAAAAGTGTCTTAGAAAATTTAAATCAGTGTATTGTTTACTGTGAATGTGTGAACAAGATGACATTCACAGCACTCTGAAGTAAACACTTTAGCCTACAACATGCAGGTCTCCAAAGTCTTGTGAACCAATGTTCAGTTTGTGTTTTATGGTCTTATTTCAGTGAGTAAAAAATTGTAGTTTTTCACTAACCATGCATAAACACTTTTTTCTCAAAAACACAATAATGTATAAACTTGCTGCTCACATATTATTGTAGCCAATTTTGTGCTGATTACAGTGTTATCAGACTTTAGACATTAAGTGTTAATATGTTTAAAAAACACTGAAAAAAGCACAAATGTCAGGACATGTCAAAATTTGTCCAGGCCCCAAAAACCCCCTCAGACCCCAGAGGGCTAATTTGGTTTGTAAATTGATTTGCTGGCATGATGCCCCTATGTGATAAAAATGTAGCTACCAAAACGCACTATGAGAGGAATTATGCAGGATTGAAGCAGTCCTTTACTAAAACAAAACAGAAATCCCTTCTAAAACTTGGTTAGTACTTATCATAGTAACTGTTTAACTGTGTGTCAGGATGTGTGATACAGCTAGTTATGGCGTGAGTACCTGTACAGATGAGTCTCCCATGATATACTTGGCTCCTTCGTGGACAGCCATGTAGGAGAAACGCAGTTGGTCAGGGGTCTGGATCAGGCCCATGCGGTACTTCCGCATGTCCAACAGGATGCTTTTAATGTCAACTGATGAGGGGTCTTTCCTCTTGTCCATCTGAAGATTACATCCATATTCATTTTAGCGCAGCTAAACAAGACGATCAATATCTGTTAACTCATTCGTTGTATTTGTTCTGTTTTGGAATGAAATGTTGTAATTTACCTTTTTTGAACCCCACTTTATTAGATTTGGCATCATTTCACAATACCCTTGTGGGTAGCCCAGGAAAACAACTAGACATTTACATTTAGTGACTGAACCCATATCTTCACTATGAACAGGGAACCATTTCAATCCATTAAAAAAAAAAAGTTCTCAATTTTGCAAGTTGCCTTGATAAGGCAGTTCTTAATTATATAGTGTTTTTGCTCTAGTCTAAATATTCTTACTGTTTGTTTAAAACATATATTTTTACTAGCATTTTTGTGGTCATACAAAACATGAACCTAAATGGCATCACTAGCTACTGTGTAAGCTCATACAGAACAAAGAGTACACAGACTTACCAGGACCAGACATGTATCAACTAATGAGAATGTCCCAGAGCGTCCGATTCCAGCACTGCAGTGAACCACAGCTGGCCCATGATCCACCCCCAACGCTCCTGACTCCCGCACCTTGAAAAGGAAGTTCAGGAAGGATGCCGGAGACTCTGGGACACCAAAATCAGGCCACGTGGTGTAATGAAAGTGGTAGATCTCTCTCTTTTCCCCGGTCTGTGAAAGCAGACAAATAGGGACCTCATTAGCAGCTAGAAAGAACAAAAGACCATCTAGATGTTCTTTTATTTATTGCAGCGAGACTGTTGGTATTGATTTTTATTAGTATTCACTGAGGTCACGAGGTTATTTCAGAAGTGTCTAACAGCTGCACTAAGCAAACTTTAACAACAGTTCCATTTTTCATTCTTGGTTTTCTTGTGATCATTCTGACATTGCCTTTTTTCAGTTATCTATTTTTAAAAAACAACAAAAAAAATGTTTTCAAGGACTTCAAAGTAAAAAAAAAAAAAAGAAGTATATATGTGGATGAAAATCTGATTTCAAAACTGCTATGTGCAGCAGAAACACCATAGTTTAAGCATTTGTTGTTCATTTTTAATAATTAAAGTGCCGCATAATCTGCAGTGCATTTGAATCCCTCCCACCCCACACCACCTACCTTCCACAATACAAAAAAAATTGGACATGCTAAATAAAAATTGAGTAAACATATGTTTCATCTGTCTGTTAGTCTGTGCAAACAGAAACTATGAGCCTTAGCGCTGAATGAACAAGGATGTTTTCAGCTCTAAGAAACTTTTGACACTTTAATGTGATGTGACTCTCCTGAACCATTTCAGTTCTGTTTTGCCACTTTTCAATGGAAATTCCCCTATGTGTTATGTAATCCTCTGGCATACATTAATATTCTGTAGCTCTAGCACTCTGGTGGTGTAGTAAGACTTGGTGTCCTCTGACAACAGCGTGATCGAGAAACGTGTGTCTCTGAAGGCCATCTCCCTCTCCTCAGCCGAGGGCCAGTACTGGGCACACTTTTCCTATCGTGGAAGAGGAAAGGAGAAAGATGGTCAGTGCTACCAAAAAATATTTAATTCAAAACAAAGAACAAACTGTTCAAAACCAAATGCTAGCTGAGAAGCCAGGGGGCATTGAGGTGAAGCAGCTGACATCTAAACACTGAAGATGCCAGATATCAATTAAACAAAAAAAAAAACAAAAACAAAACAAAACAAAAAAAAATAAAATAAATATATATATATTATATATATATATATATAAAAAAACCCAACATGTTAACAACTGCTATATAAATCCGTACCTGTCCTAGTCCAACTAACCTAGGTTTATACCACCCACAGCCTTGTTATGTGAATATTTTGCTGCATCTATGTCTCTGTAATTTAGGTTGCTCTTTGGCTTATGCCACAATTTACTAATACCAATAGAATAACGAGTCCTTAAAATCCATGGTTAATCATTTAACAATGGTCAAACACTAGTATTATTCACTTCTATGTTTCTTTTCCTAGTGTATTAAATGTGGGTAGTCCTTAGGTTCTGAATTCACTTCACCACATCAAATACATCAATAAAAAATATAAAATATCAATAGGAATACATTTACAGGTTAACAAACTTCCTTCCATAATTGTACTTTTTCCTCTTCTGACATTTTAATATTTTAGTTTTTTTCTTGTTTTGTAAAGCCGTTTTTTTTAATCCAAGATGCCACATACATTTTAATATTTATTATTATTATTATTATTATTAATAGTAGTAGTAGTAGTAGTAGTAGTAGTAGTAGTAGTAGTAGTAGCAACACTCAAATCTAGCTCAAAATTCAGACGGTAAGCTAAACTCAAATTTAAAACAACTGCTGATATTGAAGTGCACCTCAAGTAATATGAAACGAACAGCAAGTCATACGTCGGCACTGCTGTTAAATACTGTGACAAACACATACAGGTTATGTCTACAACCAGAGGACAGTCTTATCATACAGTCATTTCTTAGTAGAGAGACAATGATTGGATTGGAGAGCTAGCCTGCATAAAAGATGTTTGTATCTGTGAACAAGGTGCTCTTCATCTTCTATTTCTAAGAAAGCAGCCAGTAAATTATTAAATATTATGACCCAGCCAAACTTATTCCATCCCCATTACTAAGAAAGGCTGTCAGAGGTTCACACAGTGTAGGGGTTTGTATACATGAGTTTGACTGACACATTGCAGGCTCACTGGAGTTGAACCACTTGAGAGGTTGGCATGCAACCCAGTTGCTCACATAACATCTACCAACATGCACTCAAAAACACTGAATTCCAGTTATTCTGATAACTGGACAGGGAAGCTCCACAATGGAACAAAACTAAAGATGACTTAAAACTATTATTTCACCCTATTATCAGGCTGCAGACCTGTGTGTATGTGTTAAAGTGGATAAAGTGGTCTGTGAATACTAATCTGTGGTCTATTTGACATTTTTGCTGTCAGCGTGTGGGTGTCTGCATCAGATAAAACATGACAAAGCCGAAAATATGATGTGTGTCTTTGTTGTGGACTTACTGAGCCTTTCTCTATGACTCTGTTGAGCATGATGACTGCCTTGGTCTTCTGCTCCCATATCATCAGCCAAAAGTGGCCACAGGTGTTTCTAAGGGGGCCCTGTAGACAACAGACACACACATTGATCAATTACATAGCACAGGAAAATAAGTTTATGTATGAAAACAGCAACAGAAATTTGCATAATGATAAGTCTTTACTTAAAAGGTCAAGACTGATTAAGGTTATGATGTGGTTAAGAAAAAGAAAGCAATGTTGAATGTCAAATTCCACCCAGACAAATAACACAAATAGACAACACTAAGATACTGTCAGCACATCCTGACATCAGAAAATGTGTCAGGAACAGAATTTAAAGAAATTCCACCATGTACAGTTTGTGTTTGCTACAGAGACTTAGATGCACATAATTAAACAAATGAGGGAACATACATAAAAGATATATGGTTACATTAGTTGAGGATAACCAAAACTGAATGGCAAGCATTATCTAGATGTTTTGGTTTTTCAAGCACCTTTTTATATGTTTCAGAAACTTGATAATACATTTTCGACAGTCTGATCATGTGTTAAAGTATATTTTCAAAAGAAAACGAGGCAAGGCACACACACAGAGTAAAAACAATTTAAAATACCACAAAAACTAGTGGTGACACAAAATCAGTACATGCTGTTCAGCATCCAACAAAGCATTTCACAAAGGCTTGCCATATCTTTGCTAGATATTATCTGAAAAATGTCTGTCTGTTGTCTAACTCTTGAATTGCCTTAAAAAGCTACATTATCTTAGGAAACCTGGTATCTCAGTAATTTAAAGCCATAGAAGTTTGCTCAGTTTATCATGACATAACCGAGATGGTATTCAGTGTATGGTGAACATGATCTGTTTTATCAGCCCAGTCTCAGTTTTCTGTTGTCATGCGGGCAAGAAAGAAAATGATACAGCCTAGTAATGATTTCTGGTAAATGGTTCTTCTTCTTCAACCTGGTCTGTAGGTAATGGTGTTGTGCGTACAAAACATATGACAATGATTAAAGGTAAGGTTTCCGATTTTCACCTTAATGGCAATGAATAAAAAAACTGCACCAACAACTAATCTGTGGTGTTAGCAGGTTTGATAAAAAGAACCTGATCAATCATTTAATTCGGCCCAGACAAAACCACTGGACAGCCAACCTGCCTGTTGACTTACTTCTTACTTGTGTGCACTCTTCCATTGCACTCAATGCGTAGCCAAGAGTTTCCCACAAGGCACTGTGGGCAGACATGTTACTGCTCTGTTTTTACAGGTATAGCTAAACAGGTACAGAAGGTACGCACAGCAGCTTGTTTGGAAATATTATGAATGCATTCGAAAAAGCTCTAACTAAAAAGAAGTTGGGGATTAAAAGAACTAAAACCAAAATTAACATTGATGTGGCCTTTTTTACAATAATGACAACAGAGAGAGAAAGCAGCCACAGTGGCCTTATTTCTGCTGGTAATTAATGGTTTTGTTTTGTTTGGGGCGATTTGCTGTTTTCCTGAAATCTATAACATTAACCAACATGACTGTTAGTAGCCCGACTCTAACATTAACTAAGATACATCTGAAAGGGGCATGACAATTGCTGTGACTTTCTTCTTAATGCTCTTTCTCATGGAAGAGAAATGACCCCTCCGAAATAAGTTTTGGAGGAGTGGCTTTGAAGAGATGTCAGAACTAAAGGATGGGGTTTCCTCAATGCATAATTTTCCAAATTGAGCTTCCTCTTTCTGGTTTTTCTGAGATTTCCAGCTATAGTTTTAAAATGTTGACAAATCTTAATTTTCACAAATTAAACTATCATCTTTCACTGTAATTTAGCTGAAACTTTTGGGGGGTTTTTTTCAGCATTGTCACCATAATGCAGAAACAAAGAAAATAAAATAAAGCCAGTCCAGCTGTATGAAGTTAGGAATGCACCAGATGATGTGTGTAAAACTACATATAGTAAGAAATTATCTTTTTTTTTTTAAAGTAGTACACAATATTAATACATATTTCTATTAAATAAAGAAATCCTATTATTTTTATTCTTTTCTGTGACTGTATTAGGTTTCTACATTTATTATGTAAAATCCATAATTATTCTTAATAAATATTTTATTTTTATTATAGCTCATTATTTTCAGTTCTGAAATGAAACTAGGCGTTAACTGATAACTAAATATGTCAAAGACAGTACCAGAAGGTGCACACATTCACCAGCTGTACTACGTAAAAACACAATTCTCTCAAAACTACATACACTCCTACAGTTAACATTGCACTCTTTATCTTCCATCAAGCTCAGTGGCATGACACATACTTGCATAATTCAACATGTAAAGTAAAACTCTCCTGCTTAGTCTGACAGACGACACTCTGATTTGTTTGTCTGGCATCAATTAACTAGCTGTGGACACATAACTGACTTCTATTAAGGGAACACAACTGTTATCAATATGATAAAAACAGTAATTATGCTGTTATATTACATGACATTACGTGAAAACAAATCTCTATGTAGTTTTTGTCAGTTTGGTAGTGAACAACTGTAGAGCTTAAATGACTATTAATTAGTTATTTGACAGAAAAGCCCTCTGCAAATTTATGGTAAAGTAAAAAAAGTGACAAATTTTGAGAACCAGAGGTTTTGTATGTAAAATGAATATTTTTACAATTTAGACTGGATAAAAGCTGTAATCAACCTTGACTTCATTTTATGACTCTTCAGAGACCAAACAGTAAATTTGATAATAAATAATAAATATTGCTTTGTGTAATAAGAGACCTGTACATCTGATTGTTGAAATAAAAAGCTTTGGACTTACCTGAGTCAATACATAACTTCTCTGTGCTTCCTCCATTACCACCAGACTTGCATTGATGTAGTCATTTTCTGTGTTCTCCAGCTTGACCCGACTGTGATCAACTGTAGATGGCAACAGACAGAAAATTATTTGGGGATGGATTGGAAACAGACAGACACAGATGGAGGGTTAAGGAAATGTTGCAAACATCATGGATTTTGCACAACTGTTTCCTTACATGGGCTGACATCTCTGTATCTGTTTCGGTTGCGATTCTCTGGATACTTTGCCACTTTGAAGGAGCACTCATGGGATTGATTCCTGATTTCCTGACGGAAACAAAAAGATTTAGACATAAGAAATCACCAGATGGCACAACTGTGACCTTAAAAAATTAATCTCACTCGACAAGGGACTTAATCTCACCACTACACTTTGCAGTCAGGAAACTAGTCTGAATCCGTCGATCCAAACAATCACAGCGGACTAACAGTCATTTATAAAGCTTCTCACAGCACAGCTGAGTATAAGAGCAAGTAAATAGCTATTTAACGCAGCTAATCACAAAGAGTTTCAACCACATGCATAAGCGTATGACACTGACTAACCTTAGCTACGGCAACACTGACTTTACCATATGTAGTCCATATAAAGTTGCTAGTGTCTATTGACAAACATAAAAAAACTGAATGTACCATAAAATATAAGCATATAAGAAACTAGCGCCAAATAACAGAGTATATATCGACTAAATAATGAGCTAGTAGAGCTGTTACCTTTCTAAATTAAATACGCGCTTCAAGCACTGACAGTCCATGTTAGCATTATGCTAGCTATGCTAACAGACTTACTTGGTACAGTTTTTGCCACCGGCCTTCTGAGTCTATGTGTTCAAACTCCTGGTCCATTTTCACTGTGCCAATGCCACTCTGCTCCAAACAAGGTTAGTGTAATTAGCTGTCTGACTATCTACCTCATTACTTTATTCAGCCTACAGCAGTGTTTGGTCAGAAAAAGATAAGTGTTACTTCCCTTCGCCTGCGAGGTCTTGCTAAATGTTTGTCCGTTATCGCTCTGCTGCAGTTGATATCTGAAGAGGACACTTGTACGCATGCGCCAACGGGGGCCCTCACTTACCTGTCAAACTAAAGGCTGCAAAGATTTTCAGTTAGCACCCGAGATGTCAAACACTCTGCCCTACTCAATCCATCTCGATTCAATTTGAAGATAAACTTATATGCTTCGATCTATTATGCCTCTAAATATAAATATGTATCTATTTATTTATTTAAAAGTAATCTCTGCTCTTTTTTATATAGTACAACAGTGACCAGTCCAATTTATTGTCCATGTGTATGCCTAGATATTTGTAGTTTGGCACCACTTCAATGTCTGCACCACAGATGTTGGCTGGATAAGGAGGGGGTTTCGACCTTCAAAAATCCACTACCATGGTCACTGAAGGATTTTATCAGGCCTCTGTACTCCTCTTCCTGTCCATAACTACAGGAATGGAGCCAAAACAGTCCCCTGTCGAGTCCCTGTATTAATATATCAATGATGCTGTCATTATTGTTGTTCTTAACTTTACAGTCAGGGTAAGGTTAAAGTGAAGGCAGGGTCTGTGTTAGGAATGTGTTAAAGTTAGGCTGAGTTCTTCCAAGTGATAAAAAATAAGTTGTTTGCCTTCACGCTGGGTGTGTGCAAAAAAAAAAATTTAAAAAATCCGTGGCCACAGGGTGGCAGTATTCCACTGATAAACATTGGAGTTAATTTAACAACTACTGACAGGAAGAGATGTTCCGACTGAGTGATTTGTTTCAAAATAAAAGCACAGTTGTTGTAATAGGAAAACGAAATATTTTAGAATAAGAGATACATGCGTAGTTTGATGCTTTTTATGATGTATTTGTGGTTGTATATGTTTTGAAAAAAGGTATTGTAAGTATTTCTCCACATAATGTGACCTTTGAGTATTTTTAGTACACAGAAAACCAACAGTAAAAATAGAAATGGCTATGTTGGTAAATTTGCCAAGTTTTGTGTGTGCTCTGAAGGCTATTTTCTAGAAGACCCATCTGTTTTTTTGTTTACAATTTTCTGTAAAAATATATTGTGAAAAGCGAACGTTTCCTACCGGAAGTATAAACGCCGTTTCTACTTTCCAAGAGTCAGACTCGGGGAATTTTTTGTGGTTCTCCTACGAAGTTTTCAGCAACAAAATTTCATCAGCGGTTTCCTTTGGTAATGGAGTCACCAGTAAATATTTCTGCGGTGAAGTGAAAAGAAATCAGGAGCGATTTAACGGTGAGTGTTTATATTTAACACCGATCTTCACTACTAGGACTAGATCAGAACTTCCTCCTCTACGAGCTAGCACTTTTTAGCTTTGTTAGCTTGAACATTTACATTGTTAAAGTCTAGATCGGAAGAAATCACCTTTGAATACTAAATAAAGTTTCGATACAAGTGTAGATAAATTCCCTACTCGATTCTAACCGCCTCTCAAGTGAGTAAAAACTATGGCTTGGCTGATCAGCAACTCTTAGGGCGATTAAAGTTAGGCACTAGCTTCCTGCTAGTCAAACCTGCTAGCATGCTAACACTGGTTAGCCAGGTGGAAAGTGTAAACAGTAGCAGCTAAAGGCTCTTTGTTGTGCGTGATGTGTTTTTTTTTAATCGTTTATCTTTAAGTTGTTGCTGTTTGTTAAACAGGCGGGTTGTGTAAGAGTTTCGTGGGGTTGGTGGCTTTTTGATTGCTATGCGATGTTGTCTTTAATCTCCCCAGATCGTTACTTTTGTTTGCATTCAAGAAAGAGACTGTTCTCTCACAACAAGTAACTTGAACAGGTCCACAACTCTAAATTCTTATTTTTTTTCTACCTTTATAGGCCCATTTGTAATATGGTTTATTAGTCCTAATAAGGCGTCCTGCTAATAATTGTGAAGTGCTATCACAGTCAGTATATAAGTCCTTTGGTATCCTGTTTTGGGGCATTAAATTATTATTGTTTATATTTTAAAAGTAGGTGATTTCATGTGAAATTTAAGGTGAGTTTATGTTTGGGTGTAATTTGTCCAGTTAATAAACATAGGTATCGGTCAGGGAGTGGAAAAGCTCACACACAATGTTTTTCTGTTTATACCAAAGTCAACAAGCTTTTATTGAACAGCTCACAAATCATTTGCACAGCACAGCCCTTCCTGATTTTCTGTGACTTTTTATAGCAAACATGCAAATAAATTAATACAAACCATCCCCTCTGGAGCTTTCTCTGCTTTCTCCTAATGGAAAACTCGGCCAAAACAACACCACCTTCTTGTAAGTAAAGAACAGACATGTTTTTCTTTATTATTATTATTATTATTTGTTTAGTTTTAGTTAAAGACAGTTCATTTCAACCAAATATTATCATGTCATCAGCTTGTACAGTTTTGAGCCAAGGATGTGGCTATTTTTTTTTTTCTGCATAATCTGCAAACCATATGTTAAGAAATAGTTTCCAGTTACTCATCAGCAGTGTATTAGACAGCCTTGATTGGTGTTTTAGGAAAAGAAATTCAGTATTCATATGGGTCTCTAAAATAGCTCCCTGACTATACATGTGCCAGCAGGCATGTGGTTTGATGCACATCTTTATGGATGAAGATCTTTGCATTACAGCCAATCAAAGCATTTCAGTTTAAAGATGTTTTTGTCTAATCCAGTATTTTTAACCTCTGTCGTTTATGTTACAATACCCATGAGATGTGGACTGGGCCATCTGTTATCTACAACGATGGACACTTATCTGGAATTTGCTTTTGGCATGATCAGTGAACATTTGACAGATAGCAAACTTTTTTTTTTTTGCTGTTGTTTTTTTTGTTTGTTCTTTTTTTTTTACTGTAGAAAAAGTGGAATTTTCCAGTCACAATGGCTCTTTGAAATATGTGTCTTGTTACATGGGAGCAATTAGATTTGGGGTCAAGCCAAATAATTCATGGCCATGTGGATGCAAATAACCTTAAAATCGAAGTCTCCCAGTGGAGAGTATAATCTAAATCTAAGTTAATACTGTGTAAAAACATATTTCATTGTGAAATTTTGGTTTTCAACCCTATTTTAGTCCAGGATGTTTTTCAGCTAATGTTGTAATGTAATAATGACTAATTAGGGAATTTTATTCCTATCACCAAATATGAAAAAAGTTTAAATGCAACTCTCCAGTATGTGGTTTTATAAATAATGTCAAAATGTGCTTTCATCATATCAACTAATAAGATATTTCACATCCATACTATTGTTTATTGTCATGATATGGCATAAAACTCTGTGTTTTTGAAAGTCCTATGGAGGTGGAAGGGGAAATGCACTGACTGACTGACTGCAGTGTGAGTGGGATTTGGAAAGTTTACGTGATGTCCATTTAAAGCAAATTTCCTGAAAATCGCAGAAATTCAATTACTATTTTAATGTCATTATTTAAACCTTCATGTCCAATATTTATTGACATTGTTGAGACATAATGACACTAATGCGTGCAAGGACATTAGTGCTTGCTAATGTGGTCCTGAAAATAGAAAATATTTGCGGAAGTGGGTGGAAATCTTTGCGTAGAAATAGACTGTGATGGCTGGACTTAGAATCCATACATGATGTGACTCATCACCTCCATCAGCCTTGTCAGATCCCCACTGAGCAGTAGAGATATGTAGTT
Organism: Mastacembelus armatus; assembly: GCF_900324485.2. NCBI lineage: Eukaryota > Metazoa > Chordata > Actinopteri > Synbranchiformes > Mastacembelidae > Mastacembelus > Mastacembelus armatus. The sequence goes on along the minus strand of NC_046643.1, from coordinate 12,960,674 downwards.
AAGTGAATGGTGTCTCCTCGAGCCTATTTTTTTAAGTTCCATGCTGCTGAATAACATAAACCCAAAATGGTAAAACCTTATGCTCAAATTGCTATTTTGACATTATAAACATTTATTTATTTATTTATTTTTGGTTCTACAGGTAAGTACACTGCCTTATCGTTGCACCCCAAGTTTTCCTGACACTGACATTCAAATGCAAGCGCTGTCTCATCCCAGTATGCCAGATACAGTGGAAAAGTACCTTTCCCTGTTGGCTGTAAATCGGACTGTTTAGTAAATAGTGTTGAAAGCAGCCTTGGAGGCATTCACTCCAGTGCCTCCTGTCCCCATTTTCAGTTGACCGTCAGATATTGTTAGTACTTTTTGGCTGGCAGACAACAGCCTAAATAGAGATTAGTTAAGCTACAGGGCTATTTTCATGTCGGACTGACAGGAAGTTGGCCTGAGGAGGGGACAGTGTAACAATTACTATTTTTTCCTCACTGTGAATTGGCTTCAGAGGAATTTCTGATACTGTAGACAGCATCACCAGTTTAAATAGCTGAACTATTTGGAGTTTGTTATCCAGACTCTGGTGTGTTTCTCTGTCCAAAGCCGTAATAACTGAATGCATTGTCATTATCAGGAAGTTTGTCCTCCAGCTGGAATGTCACCGGAAATTAGTGTACGTGATGACCACGGTAAGCCACTCATTCCCAGCCTTGGAAGCTGGTCATTGTATGAGGGATTTCTTTGAAGTTCAGCATTTGTCCCAAATGTGCGAAATCCCCGGAGGCTGCCATCATCTTTAACTTAATTTGAACATCATCACTGAGACACAGCACGACAGGGATTCCCATTTAATACTCTGATGATTACAATTTTAATTCTCTGTTGATTAAAATCAACATTGTCAATCAAGAATTCAAAGTGGGACAGGGATGATGTAATGTGGTAGACCGGACTCACCTGTTTCTCCAGTAGAAAACCACTGGTTTAAGTCATATTATAGTGGTAATCATATTCGTCATATTGGATCAGGTGACACATTTTTTTCTGTGAGTTGAAAAGAAGGTCGAGGCTATCATTCTGCCAGAGTAAGGCTTCCTGCCATGAGGTTTTCTCAGGAGCGGATACACCATCCTAGTGTGCGAGTCATGATTGCATGTGATCCCTATGAGCCACAGGCCTTGAATACATGCATACACATGTACCCACACGCATACACACTCACTGCAGTCACAGGGAAAGTCCCACTTATTCTGTTCTGATGCAGGCCTTTCCTGTTTAATTACAGCTTGGGAGTGTAATTTCACATCGACTTGTGGGTTGCTTGGCATTGCTCCTCAGTCACGTCAAAATTTCCTCTTGCACACATGACCTGGCTATTTGACTCACTACATCATTGAGCATATTTCTAGTGTTAGGACATTACTTTAGCCAGTACTGTGTAAGGAGTGTGTGGAGCTGCAAAGTTTTGTCTGTTATTTGTTTTGGTCTATGACACAAAATCATAATGCTGTGATTTTTGAAGATAATGCTGTAGGTTTCCAGTAAAAAAATTTCAACCAGCACTTTGTAATTTGCATTTCCACTTCAGGGCCAAAGCCCTGGGCAAACCAAACAAATATCACAAGGGCGTTTTTTTTTCTTTTTTCTTTTTTTTTTTATACCACTTGTTTGCGAGACGAGCATTGTTGGTTAATTTGGTCTTAAAATCACTTGGGCTGCTTCATCCTGATAATTGTTGGCCGCAAACCACCAGTAAAAAAAAAAGGTAGGGAAACTAAATTCTTCAAAAGGTTCCTGTTCCCAGGGGAAAGTTTCTGTAGTGGAAACAGCTATTGTGTCTTTATTGTCACAGGGAGATCAACTCAGCGGTGACACACCTCAAGGAAATAGCGCTAATAAACTGACATGGTCTTGTGTCACCTCGCATCATCTGTTGTCACCTCAACAACTGTGTTGCTTAAAGTGCAGATGTATATATAGTAGGCAACTGTAACATTTAATTTACACATATGATGTGGTCGGTTAAATATAGCTGTGTAGTAATATCTTGTCCTTGTTTTAATTTTTTTTTTTAATTATGAAGTTGTATTTTTAGGTTTTAATTTAAAACTGCTATCTCTTACAACATATTTTTAGAAAATCATACCAATACAGAAAAGGAGCAGAGCCACCTTCACACAGTGAGTGTGTAACTATCCTTAAATTTAAAGCTGGATATCATCAGGATCTGTGAGGCTCAGCAGAGGACCTCTGCTCACACTTACACGTCACGTTTTTGCATTGGATCAGTAAAGTATGTTGCAATGTCAGATAAAAAGCAAGAATTTTTTTTTTTTTTCCCCCTCAAATTTGTGGAGGAGAAAGCTAAAAATGTATTAGTCATCTCAGCATAAGGAAGTAGGTCACTGCACATTCAGGAGAGCAGAAGCAAGACTGTTGTCATTGATAACAATAAACCTTAAATCTTTCCTTCGAAAGTCTGTCAGTTTGTTTTTAGCCAGTGTTTCCCCAACAGCGATGTAGTCTTTCTGGTTATGAGTATGATATTTAAGTGTGTGTTGCTGCACACAGTGTGTGTGCTTCAGTTATTTCAATGTTAGCTGCTACTTCTTCCCCACTCTTGTACAACTAAGTGTTGTTGACAGCAGATTTCACCTGTAACTAAAGCTGCAGTTAGATTACTGTGGCATTACGCTGTGGTTTCAGAACGAAGGGCGACCCTGCTAACTGAGGCGTTGTTTCTAAATCCAAACAGGTCTTTTATCACTTTAACACCACAGCAGTCACAGTGTTGACACTTTGAATGTGACCTTAATAGGTAACAGGACTAGGTGTTTACACTGCCCCTGTTTAAAAGTGCCCCCTTTATTGTATGATCAACATGGGTGGGTAAACCAAAAGTTAACAAAAGTTAAAAGTTAACACTTAAAGGGTGAAAACTCAAAAATAAAGGTGGGGTCATACAGTTAGTCTTGTTTGGCAAGTAGCAGTATAATATGATTTTTGGAAGCACAATGAAAAGCCTCTGACCCAGATCAGCTGCTTTGGTTGAATCCCAGAGAAATTATTTACAATTAAAAAAACAAAAAAGAACTTAAGAAATGTCAGAACCCACCAGTGGCACTCCAGGAAGTATACCTTTGAATAAATACCTCTGTCCTTTTATTATTAACTAGTTGACATGTCAGTGACCTGCTGAACTGTGTCCACTTGAGCCATAAACGTTTTTTTTTTTTTTTTTTTGACAAACTTTTACTATGTGCAACCCATTTTGCAAAGGTTTCAATGGTTCTGTCCTTTTTCTAAAGATGGTGTTCTGATACAGCCTCAGTTTATTTGTATGTGTGCACACCTACTTACTCAAGTGTTACCAGCAGGATAACTGCTGGTTTGGCAGTGTTGACAGTAAACCTCATGCATCTTTCATCTCGTGCTGAGTTACACTATATTACACTGGATTGCTGTTGTATCACTGCATCCAAAGACCTCTCGAATGGACTTCAGCTAACTGCTTTTATTTATTTATTTCTTAGGTTGAAACACGCAATAAAATTATTTCAGTGGTAGTTGTAGAATGAGTATGTCTTACAATATGTGTTTGAAATAGAGGAGAAAAGGCAGTTGGTATCTAAATGCATGCTGTCTAGGCACCAGACTGACGGCTCTGCAGCTGAAAATGCATTTTTATATCTCTTGTAAAAGTTAAGTGCCGCCTGTATGTCATCACAAAGAGAGGGGGAAAGTAGCCAGTCAGACCAAGGTTTGTAGGTTGAGACCTAGCAATTGTGCTTTGTAGGATTACGCTCCCAGTTGAGCTTTGCAGTGGACTTGTTAGTCACCTTTTGGCTCCCGCTGGAATTTTCCTGAAATTAGTCCCTAATGACAAACACACACCCGAACACAAGTTTGGAGCACACAGAAACAAAGGGTAAGCATTCTCTGGCCTCCGTGTTGTTTATTTGGTGTTCGGTCTTAGGACTTTGAGTCTGCAGCTGTAGTTTTGGGGACATGTTACAGAAAGTTGTTCAAATCCCCATGTTTCAGCAGGAAGACTCTGAAGATGGATGCAATGTCTTAACTAGGGCACAAAATGTGTGATTCTGGGAGAGTAGGGATGCCTTAATGAAAAGGAATAATAAACTAACAACTGTTACTCCAAGCAGATGCATGTGTTTTTACCGTACAAGGGGTTTGGATTTAGATCTCATTACCCTGCCGACCTAAAGCACTTGTATCCAGCATGTTGGTTCTGTCTCTCTCTTTTTCCCCCCAGAAATCTGGATGGAAGATACTGTTTTTTTTTTGTTTTGTTTTTGTTTTTTCCACCATCTCCACATTGTACATTGTTTTGGCTGCAGCACAGTCCCAGGTGCTGTGCTGTGAAAATTTAGGGTGTCGTCCTAAAATGCAAAAAGCAAGACAGTGGAATTTTATTGTACTCATTTTATTTCGTCCTTGACATTATCAAGTCTCTTCAGGAATCAGAATCAGTTCAGAGCAGAGAGAAGGTTTATTCAGAACATGCAAATTTTTCGGTTGCATTGCAATCTGTCATCCCAAGGCCAGTCTGCATAGCACCACACCCACAAATCTTTGTTTATATTTGCACAAATTTGTGTTTCACGTCTTGAAGAGTAATGAGAGGGTGTCCTGTTTGTGTTTTGTAACCATGTATGAATGAGCTGGGCAGAATCGTGAGAATCAGCAAGTGCACTCGAACGCTGCTCTCACAGATGAGTTATCCTTAAGTCGTTCATATTGTGTGGAAGCATTCGTGAAAAGGTGCGACTGCTCTAGGGACACATTGACACAGCTGTGGCCACTTCAGAGAGCTTTCAGAGAAAAAAAAACTGGATTTTTTTTTTTTCTTTGCCTGGACTCTAGGGAAAGCCTGGAGGCTTTTATGTATGCAGACTAACGCAGAGAAGACACGCCTGAAAAAAAAGCCTGCAGTCTGCCAGAACACAGAACACACCTAATTATGAACAGGATGGACTTGCCTTAACGCCATCAAATGCTTCAATAATTAGATTTGATCAGGTTTTTAATGCTATTTCCTCAGTTGGTTGATTGTTATGCAGATAGTTTGCTCCTTAATGCTTCTGTTTTTGCAGAAAATCTTAAATTTAATTCCTTCAGCTCAGCATCTGATCTTTTTTTTCCTGCTCTCTCTCTCTCTCTCTCCTAGGTTGGTGTCCTACTTGAACTTCTACCTCTCTACCTCAACAGAGCCTCTTCATTCTTGTGATTTGAACCAGAGGAGGACCAAACCATTGACTTCAAGACCTCCTACAGTCGCGTCAGACCACTATGTCCTAGCAAAGACCAACTCAATCCCTTCCCCTAAATACCGTGTCCCTTAAACCCCAGTCCTTCTCTCCATCTTCCTCCCCACCTTCCCCGCCCCACCCTCCTCCTCTCCTCTCTGGATGTGATGATTTCTGGTCGTGGCAGCGGCGCCGCTTCAGGTGTGATGAGCAGCCTGCGCCAACAGCATCATGGCAGCACAGGCTCGGAGCGAGATCTTCACTCTGCTGCCTCCTCTGTTAGTCTCCCTTCAGTTAGAAAGACCCCCAGGAAGCGCCCTCCTTTACTCCACTCTCTGTTTAGTCGGCGACGTCGGCCTGACTGTGACCCCAAGCGCAAGTCCAAGCCCGTGCAGGCCGGACCTGGAGCAGAAGGCACCGGCACCGAGAGTGTGCAGTCAGAGACTTTCCATGATAAAACCTCTGCCCACTCTGCACTGGGCGTGGCATCAACTTCATCAGCGTCGGGGTCTTCGTCAGACCTCCTGGAGTGCCCTCTGTGCTTATTGCGCCATACACGTGAGCGCTTTCCGGACATCATGACCTGTCACCACCGCTCCTGTGCAGACTGCCTGCGACAGTATCTGCGCATCGAGATCTCAGAATCTCGTGTTAACATCAGCTGCCCCGAGTGCTCAGAGCGTCTCAATCCCCACGACATCCAGATGATCCTGGGAGACCGTGCCCTCATGGAGAAGTATGAGGAGTTCATGCTGAGGAGGTGGCTGGTGGCTGAACCTGATTGCCGCTGGTGCCCTGCCCCCGACTGTGGGTAAGAAACACTCAGGTGTAACTCAAGTACAAAATTAAGTGTTTTCCACCTACATTTATAGCAACAAAGCACACTCCACATTTACAGGGTGTAATTTAACCCCTTCGCCATGAACATTTCAAGCCTGTGACATCATTTCCTCAAACAACTTTTAATATTTCGAAATCTATTTCAGTTACCTGATATTTGCTTGGTGTTCTATACTCCTGATATAACCAATACACGAGTCCCAAAATAACACAGCTACATCAAGCAGCTACATCAAGGAATCCTCAAGGCTGTAATCTGGCCTTTTGAAGTTCACTCCAGTTTGGGCCGACATATAAATAACTCGCGGTGGTAATAGACCTATTTATTCTGTCAGCTAAGAAAGATGTCGGCAGCACATGCATGATGACGCCTATTTCTAACTGCGTAATGGTCATGGGCTGTGGAGGAACTAAATACATATGAGAGCATGTTTAATGATAAAATGGGGGTCGCACAGCATATTTAAATACAAATTATTTGTATTAGTGTTGTGAGAGCATTAAGATCTCAAGATCAACTCCACAAAAGTAGAGAATTAAAGTAGTTTGAGGAAAAAAAGCAGATTTGTTGTTTAATAAAAATCATCTTAATAACTTTATTTACTGTTCGTTATTTACTTTCAAAACAAAACTAAAAAAGTAAAAGGTAAGCCAGGGTACAAACAAAGTGGAATTAAACAAACCCAGTGAATTGAGTATCTAGTATTGCAAATGACTGGAGGTCAGATGGAGTTCTGCAAACCCTCTCACCAAAAAATGTGATTAAACCTGCGACCGCTTCAGAAATACCTTTGTGGCTTCCCTGTTTCACATGTAGGTGAAAGTGCAGGGTTATGCTCAGGTTTGCTCTGAGGATCTGTTGACTATGTCACCCTGCTTCACTTTTCTTTTTGTTCCACCTTTAGGCCCTGACCACCACCATGCAAACAGTGCATTTGCATTAATCTGATCGTCAAGCAGTTTAACACTATGTATTTGTAGAGTTTTCATAACATTTTCCTGATGGTTAGTTCAGTTTTGAGCTCTATTCAGTATTCACTCCCTTAGCTTTGTTTGATCAACACTGCTGACCCTGTCTGTTGGAAGAATGGCTCTTTCATGTATTTGTTTCAGCTATTCTTGTTCTCATCCTCCGAGCAGCTCTGGCTCACAGCCGCGCTCTCATTCTAATGATCTCACTCTGTATTGTTGTACAGTTGCGTTGGGCAGCTCAGCAGTAATGTTTGACATTTTGAAGAATCCTCTGTATGAAGAGAAAGAACATCTTTATGAGCCTGGACTCTACAATGATGGTTCAGAGTTGGCATATCTACACCTTATTTGATTAGCACTGTTTTTGTATTTTGAGCAAATTAATGTGTTCATAGGAAAGTGACCACCAGCTATCAGTATCCATTAAAAACAAGTCAAAACTGATCGCTGAAATATACATGGAAAACAGGACTGTAGAAATACCAAAAGGTCCATTTGTATCTTCTTCATCGTTTTACAACTTTTACACCATTTGCCATCACGGTGCCTCACCAAGGTGTTAGTGCAGACTGTTTGGAAACTGTCTAGACTGAATGTTTCTAGGTCTGTGTCCACACACTCAACCCCCACAGCTGGGCTGTCAGATATGTCCATTATGAGGGTGGACAGTGTGAAATCCTAAATTCGTAACATCCTGATAAATGACATTACTCTTGTCTTGTTTAGTGAAGCGGCCTTTTCCATAACATAACTTATCTGATTTTTTGTTTTTGTTTTGTTTTTTAAATTTCTTGTCTGGTGTCAGCTGATGTTAGCATGTCTATAGGAATAAATACTAATTTTAAGACCTTTACCCGGTTGATATTTCATTTTCCAGTGTGTGAGTGGATCAGCTGAGGGGATCATCCAAACTACAGACCGTCTCACTCTGGGCGTTAGTGCTTTTGTACACGGATGTTCCATTATAAAGCTGCTACAAATTATCCAGTTAATGCGTCAGTGTTTGTTTTTCCCTCATGGTGTGTTCCTAATGTTCCTGTGATAACCCTGCTGCAGGATGCTGAGTGGCTGCAACAATCTCAGGGTTTAACTGATGTCTTCATGCATGTGACAGGCCTGTACGTTTTACATCTAAGGTGTTCTGCCAGTAATCGCTCTCAAAAATATTGTATTGATTGATGAGGGTGACATGCAGTCCTGCAGAACTACTTGTGTGACTATTGAGCTCATTTGTTGAAATCATCATGGAAAATCAGCTAATTTCCTCTTTATCTAACACATCTCATGGGGGTGGGTATAGTGTGAGTTAAAGTTGTTCCTTGGTTTCAGCCACACTTTATTTCTTCTCCTGTAATCCACCTGTACTGTTCTTGGCGTTTAGCTCTGCTGACCTCTACTGTTGTGCTGAACTACTGCACCATGCCGTCTTACCAGCAACTATTAACCACCACACTGGCTTTACTTCTCCTGTCTCAGTTACGCAGTCATCGCGTTTGGCTGTGCCAGCTGCCCGAAGATCACCTGTGGGCGTGAGGGCTGTGGGACAGAGTTCTGTTACCACTGCAAACAGCTGTGGCATCCCAACCAGACCTGTGACACGGCTCGACAGCAAAGGGCCCAGAACCTGCGGTTAAGGAGTTTCAGGTCATCCTCCCTGAGCTACAGCCAAGAGAGCGGAGCTGCAGGTAACGTGTAAAATAAAATCCTGTTTGATATTTCCACACATTTCACACCTACCTGTACTATTACCTTGCCTTATATCTTAACATTATGCAGTATGTTCTGCAAAATCTCCCCAAATAAATATGTGAAATATTTCCCTCCACTAGGTGATGACATCAAGCCGTGTCCACGCTGTGCTGCTTACATCATTAAGATGAATGATGGCAGCTGCAATCACATGACGTGTGCTGTCTGCGGCTGCGAGTTCTGCTGGCTCTGCATGAAGGAGATCTCTGACCTGCACTATTTAAGGTTAGTCAAACGCGCAGCTGATGACAATACGCTCATCTCTACCAACAACTGCTACAGGTGCATTACTCTTTTTTTTTTTTTTTTCTCTGACAAATCTTCTCTCCTCTCTCTCTCTCTCCTGTCCTTTCAGTCCATCAGGGTGCACCTTCTGGGGGAAGAAGCCCTGGAGCAGAAAGAAGAAGATTCTGTGGCAGCTCGGCACACTGGTGGGAGCGCCAGTGGGCATCGCCCTTATTGCTGGCATCGCCATCCCTGCGATGGTTATTGGCATCCCAGTCTATGTGGGCAGAAAGGTGCGCAACACCACTGGCACCAGGAGAATAACATACAATAGCCATAGACAGACAGCAGATTATTCCGATAAATGGAAACCAAGAGAAGAGGAGACGGTCATGTTGTTAAGTCACATACATCTTTGGTTTAAACTGAAATCCAGTGCTTGTGGGTGTGAAATTAACACATTTATTTATCCAAAAGTCTTCCCAGTTAATCCTGTTTAAAATAATTTTATTACAGACATATTTCCAGTAATGTAATTTCATCTTTGGAGGTAATAAAAGATTTCCCCCCTCCCCTCAGATTTATAACCGCTATGAGGGCAAAGACATCTCTAAACACAAGAGGAACATGGTAATAGCTGGTGGTGTGACGCTCTCTGCGATTGTGTCGCCAGTGGTTGCAGCAGTCACTGTTGGTAAGAAATATGTTTGTTTTTTTTTTTGCTTTTGTTTTGTTTTTTTATCTGTTTTTCTGCAGGAGTTTCTTATCTCACTGTTTTTCTCTCAACTAAATTCCTAATATTTAAAGTTTTTGGTGAGTCTCAACATAAAGTCCTGGGTTCAAAATTTACCCCAAAACATTTGTCCGAAACCATGTTGGACTGTCGGCACCGATCTGTCCAGTGAAGGTGGAAACGCTGCATCTTTGTATGTGTGCAAAATATTCACTGTTAATCCAGTGGATCAAACTTTGTGTTTGTGTGTGGTAACATTGTGTCATGTAGGCATCGGCGTTCCCATAATGCTGGCTTATGTCTACGGAGTTGTCCCGATCTCACTGTGCCGGAGCGGTGGCTGTGGAGTGTCCACTGGCAATGGCAAAGGGGTGCGAATCGAGTTTGATGACGAAAATGACAACATAGGTAGCGGGGCTGCGGCCACAGGTAAGAAATGTGACTTTTTCGTAAGAAAAACATGGGAATAACTTTTTTTTTTTTTAAGCCAACCTGGAGCAAAGGGTTTTGGTACGTGTTTGTGTATGTCCATCTACATAATAATTCATAGCCCATAAAATCCAGAAATGGAGGCTGTAGACCAGTGTTAGACTTGTGTGATGGTCTAAAATGTCCAATATCAGTGTTTTATGTTGTTTTTTTTCCCCGACTGTCCGTGACAAAGCTACGGCTCTGTGGGTTTGAGCTCGTCCTACTTTCTCAGGAGGTGTTTAGGGTGATGGATTGTATTTGTCACAGCTTCTTTAAAGACTGCAAATGATAAATATAAATCCACATGACAGCAGGGACTTTGCCCTTTTCAGGAACATGAGGTGTGAGACATGATGACATTAATTCACACCATAAGAACTCATTAAACTGGGTTTTCAAGATACATGTAACGCCTGTATTCGGATCCTGGATATAACTTGAGCAGAGTTAAGTTATTATCAGACACAACTCTCAGTAAATGAATACAATGACTTTTCTCTTTTTCTTCGTAGATACGACTTCAGTGGCAGAGACGCGGCTCAACAATCCCAGCCTTGGTGATGGAGCGAGTGTTGGTGGTCTGACGGGCCTGAGTCTCAGTGTCAGTGGGAGCCACATAGAGCGCTGTGGCATGAGCTCCACTCAGCGGGACAACATGAGTGATGACGCCAGCACCACAGCCCTTGCTGGGACCAGCATCACTGGCAGCCTGTCTGGCAGCTGCTATAACAGGTAATGAACTGGACATGATATCTGCTTTAATATAAATATTAATAGTTTAAATTATAACCAGAAAACTGAAGAAGACCTTTTCAAAATTTGCTGTTTTTCTATCCTAGATAAAGCAAACACGTTACTCATCAAGAGTTTCATTATTAAATGTTTTTTAACAATTGCTATTTCCAGGATGGAGGTGCAGGCTGATGTCCAGAAGGAGCGCTGCAGTCTGAGTGGAGAGTCAGCCACCGTCAGTCTCGGGACCATCAGTGACAACGCGAGCACAAAAGCAATGGCAGGATCCATCCTCAGTGCCTACATGCCTCTGGAAAGGTCAGCAGTCAGCGCACCCTTTACCCGCTTGCTGCAAAAGCAAATTTCGGACCTGTTTTTAAAGTTTTCAAAAGTAATTGAATTTTCTGATGTGAATAATGTGATATGGTGAAACTGTATAAAAGAAGTCATAGTTTGTATTAAAGGCACCACACAGTTTGGTTCCACTGTACTGTATATCAGTCCTGACTACTAGATTATGAAACACTCTCCCTGTGGGTTTAGATCAGATCAGCAAACTCAAAACACATATCAGATTTCTTTTGTCATTTGGTTACTGGAGTCATTCCTGGAATTGTTTGTTTTGTAGTTAAAAGTAGAAGTAAATGATTCTAAATATACAAATGGATATACATGATATATGCCAAAAAAAGGAAACTGTAAATGCTTAAATGATTTGTTGTTTGTTAATGTTGAATGATTATATTTTGCAGAGACAGCAGTCTGGAGGTTCAGGGAGATGTGGAGTCCAAACAGGAAAAGGTGAGACATGGCAGCGCCAGCAGCAGCCTGGATGAAGCCAGCTGTAGCAGCAGCTCTGTCGGCCTCAAAGGTGCCAGCGGTGACACGTGCCAGTGCTCCTGCCCCTCCACCTGCTGCTGTACGCAGCAGGAGAACCGCTGCTGCCCCTCGTCTCACTGGTCAAAGGATCCATCCACTTCAGGAGGCAGAAAGAGCAAAGAACAGCTCTGGAAACGAGCTGGAAGCAGCAAAGGAGAAACAAACATGAATGAAACTCAAGGAGATATGGATGCTCAGCTCCTGGAGCAGCGCAGCACTAACTCCTCTGAGTTTGATTCTCCATCTCTGAGTGGCAGCCTTCCCTCTGTGGCCGACTCCCACTGTAGCCACTTCTCATCAGAGCTCAGCTGCTCAGACCCCGAAAACTCAAGACCAGCTCATCCACCCTGCTCTGCCTCAGTGGACCCCAACACTCATTACCCAGAATCCACATTCACCGATGTTCCCGTCACAACCATGCCTGAGGTGGATAACAACCATCTGGAGCATTATCCATCTCAGAGTAGCCGTGCAGCCTGCACCCACCACCAACTGTCTGCATCCCCACCTGCGTCCCCAAAAGAGGAAAGCAGTGGGACATTTCTCTACATCAGTGAGGAAAGCATTGGTGACATCGCAGACACAGAGCCAGAGCAGGATGCGAGCACGAAAGAGACCAGCTCCAGCACTGCTCCACAGCCTGTGAGCCCAGCAAGGAAACACTGTATACAAACAGATATATAAAGCGCCTCTTGACTGTATTAGCTCAGTTAGCCTTATCGCCAGTGCTAACTTCACTCTGAGTGAAGAGTTGATGAAGTCAACTGTAAGTGTAACCTTGTATTAATCTGCTGTATAGGTGGGAATATTATGTGAATGTCAGCCTGTGCAGTTAGAGAGCGAGCTTAGGTATTAAGTTGGAGGGAGATTTGCAAATAGGGTGAAATGGAGCATGGTAAAGTCAAAGCAGATTGTTTGGTTCTGTTCTGCAGAGACAGGACAGACGTGTGAAGCTGTTTTTAAGCCATCACCAGCAGCAGCACGGCTTATAGAAGGTAGAGTGGAACGTGCGTGGACAGGTGTAAAGCAGGTTATCTGTATGATGAGACACTAAAGAAGGCTGTTAAATCCAGCCGTCACAATAATCTGCGTATTTTCAGTCTGTGCCCCTGAATCCAAACTCATGCTAGTTTTGACCCTTTTCTGATACAATAAAAAAAAAAAGCCAAACTGATGAAGTTGGATAGGAGTAGGTCAAATGTCTTTACATAGTAAATTGAACTCCTCTTAAAAATCATCACCTGTTCTCCTCCAGCACATCTGCAGAAATATGGCTTTCTTCAGGGTTTGGATGTATATTGGGTATGGAGGTGTAATCAGTATGGTCCGTTGCTGTGCCACCACTTAATTCTGTTATTCTTAAAATGAGAAACACCACAGCTGGTGGACTGTTGAACCTTCTGTTGAGCATATAAACCTGAGAGGGACCAGTCTGTACAGTAGCAGATTTTATTTTTCCATAGTCATCTATATGAAAAAGAGTTATAGCTCCTATGGTTTGTCGTGCTATAAGTTTGCTTGTTTTTATTTTCCATTTTGGGAAAGTTGGTTTTAAATTGTTGATGCCCTGTGTTGGGTCCAAAATTTTGGTATGTTCGGGTGGGAATTGTGTTGACAAGGGCTCAAACTGTCGCCCTTCTTTCTGTTTTTAATTACTGTGGATATAAAACCATTATCATCTTGTGTTAAATATGTCTCCACAAGCCCTTGTCTGTATTGATTTAAAAATAGCTTTTGCTTTATGCTTGCACCACCACCACCAAGTATTCAATGCAGTTGTTATATGTTGCTGAATTATAAGAGTTGTATTCAAGAAAGGGAACTATTATAAGTTATTTTTCATAAACATAACTGAGAAATGACAAAAAGCCTGAATTTTAAAAATGAAATTGTAGTTTTTTGTTTTGTTTTTTTTTAACAAATTTTAGGGTGTGTGTAGTTATTATTCACTAAGATTGGAAAGCCAACCAAATGATGTATTTGCAATAAGAAAATGAAGCTTTCACATAATTAAGGAAAGCTTCATTTTGCAGAGACATTTTGCTCCTCCTTCATTTTAAGGAGGAGCAGATATTCCCAGTCAGGGCAACACATGAGCAAAAATAAGTTTATTGTACAATGTGAAGCCCATACTTTTGTTACTCAAGTACATCGTTTGGTGACTTAATATTCAGTTGTGAATGTATGGTTGATAATATTACATTTCTGATTATCCCTCCTTTAAATCCAAATCAAAATATATTTGATTGAGAGCTTTAGGTGTTTTAAATTCATATTCCTAAATCCTTCCAAATGATTGATGCAAATAAGTTTATATCTGTTGGACCCACAGTGCCTTTTAAGGAAAATCACTTGTATAGCGTTTGCATTTTATTTTCATGGCCTCGTTCTGTATGTCTTCAAATGATAAACATAAAAATCAGAAGAGGATGAAATATCGTAGCCTCACAAAAAGCTTGAAATGCACAAATCTTGATGCTAAATACTCAAGCCTTTTTTTTTTTTATAGGTGGTTTAGCCAAACCAAAGACTTCAGGCCAATACAGTTAAGACATGACAGAACTGTTGATGGAGCTGATGGCACCTGCAGAGAACAAGGAAACCACATGACAACACAACACCGGGGCAGTCTCAGCAATGGCACGACCAAAATGTCTGGCTTTTAGTCACTTTGGCTGAATCAGTTCACCGGTGTTGTTGGTCACCTCCTTGGCAATAAAGTCCTTTTCATCCAAAGCCATCAGCATCTGAGTGCAGTGATATTTGGTACTCAGCATGGGAGTAAAGAGTCCCGCCCCCCTCCACCCCCAGTATATGCCCCTTATTTTAAATAAAATGCTTGTTTAATTCCTGTGACTTTTATGTTATTATTTGAAGACAAGTATCAGATCTATTTTCTAACATGGAAAGAAGAATGCTATTTGAAAAAGTATATATATTTCCTAATTATTTGCTTTACAATGTGGATGTAAATGCATACCAAACAATAAAATTGTCAATTAAGCTTTACCGTCTGTATATTTTGGCAGGATGAATGTTTTGTCATGTTTACGGGGCCACATTCACATCACAGGCACGTTAAAGCATTCACATTGCACTTTATTATTTACATTCAAACTATTTACATACAGTACATGCGCATACATTCCTTTAAGCAGCAGAGTTTGTAACACTTAAGCCTCATAGCAAGTATTAAGTATTTATTTATGCTAATTTTACACTTTCATTTAGAAAACAAGGGGGAAAAGGAAAATAGATTAATCAAGGGCATTGGATAAACTGAATTAATACACCTTTACTACAAAGTACAAATTAAGTCATATTTGTGGCACATTGTGCTATACAAAGATTCACATTTTGGAGCGTATTGCACAAGTAAATGAATCTGTTTAATTGGTAGAGTTGCTGTTTATTTTTCTAAAAGCGTGATGTCATAGGAGAGTTCGCCAATTATTATTTTTGATGCATTTTTTGCATTTGCAGTAAAACGCAGAGGCGGATAAAACAATAAAACAGAGTGGAGAAGCACCCTCAGTGTGTGTGTGAAAGAAAAAAAACTAGCTGACCTTAATGACAATATTTATTTCAAGTGGTAACATTCAGCCGAGTAGAGATCTTCCTTCTCTGTCGGCAGTGCTCTTAAGGGGGGGCTCCAACTACAGCAGCCCACATCATTTTTGCTGAGGCAGAATCTCTGACTTGACCTTGTTGCATTAGTTTTTGGACCAGTTATGTACATGAACACAAAACAAATAGTTTTGTGATATTAATGCCTTTGATTTTTTTTTTAACCTCCTTTCTGAGTTCCTGTTGCAGCTGGAAGGGCGCAGAGATATTAGTTGTAACAGATGCAGCAGAAGCCTTGTAAAATTTAAACACTGTACACCTATAGACACACAAACACACACAGTTATCTTAGTTGCATTCAAAACTGAACCTGAGACCTACAGTTAATCTTACAGTACATGATTCCCTGTAACCCTAATTGTAGTAGCTGGATATTTATGGAAGATCTTTCAAATGGCCCTAGCCTTATAAATAAAAATACCTTTAGACTTTAAAATTTAGCTCAAGATTTTATGAACTTTTATTTTGAATTGTATCAATTCAGTTTTTTTTACCACCTTAAATTCAAATTAGGTCATAACGCTTCACTTTGGAGCGTCTTAATATTAAATAACATTTAATAATAAATCTGCAGTGTTTATCTGTTCAAAAGCACTTACCAACAGTATGCAATGGAGAGGATGTTTTATAGTAAGTTGTTGGCTTATCAGCAGCTATCATGATAATACATGTAAACATTGACAAAAGCCATGTACTGAAGTAGCTGGAACCCTGGATTTATACCAGACAGTGACCTTTTGACCTTTTAAAATATTTCTGTGCCTTCCTTATCTCCACGTACAACATGCATCTTCAACATACAATGCGTTTAAATGAATTCTGTCAGTCCTTTTGTCATGAGCTCATGTTGGAACCAAACAAAAAACTAATGTTGGCGTATTTTGTTCTAACTGGTAGAAATCTCAATAAGGCACACATACACTCTCTTTCCCCATTTTCCTTTCACAAATAACTGGCTCTGCAGCCTCTTACATCAATCTCTATATACAGTACATTATATCCTAATGTGAATGTTTTATAGTGCAAGCAGGTCGCAAGTACCTTTGTATTAGCCTTTTGTAACTTGGCTGCCCATTATGTAAGGTTGTGTACTCAGGTGTTTTCGTGTGGTTCGCTCGATGGTGCAGAGCTGAAAAGCTGGTTGTCCATGGAGCTCATCCCAGGACTTAATGCCAGTCACTTCCGTGTTTCTAAAGGTCTTACTTACTCACTCACACCGATGGCTTTAAAAGTCCTTTTCTTCCTGAATTGCTACAGTGTCCACACCTGTTCCATTCCTCAGCCTCCGTATCACCAACAAAGAGCTATCACACCTGGGAAAAAAAAAACAAACGTTAGTCTCTTTAAACTTTTGCGTCTCAAAGACAATTAAGTCTTCATGAGGTGTGTGAGTGCATTTAAATCTTTTACTCTGGGCGTATGTGCGGCATTGTCCATCAGGCTCTGTCTCAGCAAGCCTGTCACCACCTCAAGCTCCTGCTCAGCTTCCCGAACATTTGGGTCCAGCTGTAGGACTTCCTGGAGGTCAGTGCTGGCAGACAGGTAGTCCTAAAAATCAGATCATACACAGATACATATAGACACACACACAGAAGATATGAATAGAGCCAATATCAATAATTAGCTGTGCGAACCTTTCCAATAACACATCTTCAAAAGAATCTATGTATGCATCTGACCTGTAAACCTTTATAAGCCAGGGCTCGTCTGTAGAAGGCTTTCTTGTTGCCCGGCTCCAGCTGCAGAGCAGAGTCACAGTCATGTTTAGCTTCTTCAAAGCGACTCTGTTTTAGGAAGCAAATTGCTCTGGAGCAAAGAAGAAGAGGAAAGAGCCAAAATATAATAATTTATGCTTTTGAGGAACAAACTACCAATATTTCTACTGATGGTTGGTTTGGTAGGATGAACAAGAGAGATGCATTTGCTTCATCAATGAAGCTTGTTTGGGCCAAAAACTTTTGTATTGCACTGTAAGAAGCTGCAGATATTGTAAACAATACAAGCTAGTCTTTGAGTTGCTCGCTAGGGTGGCTTGATCTATACCTGTTTGTGTAGAGCGCACATTCGTCAGGTTTTAAGATGAGACATTCATTGTACTTCTCCAGAGCCTCCTGGAAGTGTCCTCTCTTGACCAGGTCATTGCCTTCCCGTTTCAGTAAAGTAAAGCGGGCCTCTTTCCTTCTAGCTGTTGATGGAAAAATGTAATTTAGCAAAAAAATCAATACTGAAATAAAGAAGAGACAATACGGTCATATAGTACGATTACACAGGCAATATCATTTTCAATGGCAATATGACTGAATTCCATTTATTGAAGAGCTCATTTTTTGTCAGTGGAGGTTATTGTAATATGATGCATGTTAGGGCGAACTGTTTTGAATGTGTTTATCTTTTAAGAAGCTTTTCCCATCAACTGAATACACAGACATTTGCAGTGAACAATAAATCCATCAGCCTGTCAGCAGCTGTCTGAATGGGCCAGAGGGCAGGAGGCATGTCCTGCTTACCGAGCACTCTGCTGTGCTGAGAAAGCCACTATGTTTAATGAAAAACAAACACACACACACAGGCATTCAAACACTAATAGTTTCACATATGGACACACAGACAGACACGACCCAATTATTGATACACAGTCTAAATTTACCTAGTGAGATGAGGCGACTGATTCAAGGCTGTTAACACACAGCACCTGTCTTCTATTCTAATGGATAGTCGGAGTCCGACTTGTATCCCGAAAGTTGCAGGTTCGAGTCTCAGGACGGTCGGTGGGGCGGAGTGAATAGCCAGCGCTCCCTCCACCTTCAATACCACAACTAAGGTGAGACACTTGAGCAAGGCACCGAACCCCCAACTGCTCCCAAGGCGCCACAGCAATGGCTGCCCACTGGGTGTGTGTTCACTGCTGTGTGTGCGCACTTTGGGATGGTTTAAATGCAGAGCACAAATTCCGAGTATGGGTCACCATACTTAGCCACAAAGTCACTTTCACTTCACTTCTATAGCTAAAAAAATAAACAAAACCCAAGGACTCCTGTCTAGTCACCACCAAAAAATACGAGTACCAGAACCATCTATTAATATCAAGTCTTTCCAGTTTCCCTGTCTTTGGGCTATAAAACCATACACTAATAAACCATGGACCTGGTGTGATGTCAAATATTTGGCAGCAGAGTAAGTCGTTTGTTTTAGAGGTGGGAAGCAAGAACAGTTACTAGAGTTAGTAGAATAATAAATTTTTTTTATTTCAGCAACAACAAGAGCTGAACTACAGCTCAGTGCTAAAATATACACAGATATTTAAAGCACCATGCTCTCTCACATTTTTACACAGGGGAGTGGGACTGTAAATGAGCTCAAGTCCTTCTGTGGCACAATTCAACAAATATTAAATCATAAGAAAAACATATTTAAAATGTTATTATATGAAACTTATTATTAGGATGTTTTTTCTGTAGTTGGGTATTTATTTCCTGTGTTTTGGATCAGTGTTAGCTGATTAGGATGGGAGCCCTGTATAATTTCCATGTTTTTATGGATGAATAAACTTTTGAACCATTTGAAGTAATTTTTATGAGAATGCCAGTCAGTTTAGAGAGCAATAGGTAAAGTGATGCTGACTTTAAGAGAAACGTTCCAAGAGGAGTTTCTTTTATTAGTCCAAACTCAACATGGATTGTGGTCACAATGACTTACTAACCTGGTTTGAGACTGAACTGCTTCCACAATCTCCAATTTCTTTTGGCTTTAAGGACTTACAGTCTATTTTCAGAATTGCAGACATTGCTATCTTATGGCATGTTATACTTTATAAAAATAAAATGGTCCATATCTGCTACAACAAAAAAAAAAGTATTTTACCAACATATGAGGTGTTAACCACTGACAGGTTGAGCCACTTCTAATCTGTTTCCCCAGCAACAGCAGTGTGCTACTCTGAAATTAGCCCTGTTCTGTGTACACAGCTATTAAACGTTTATGTATGTGTTTGTCTATGTGTCTGTATACGCCCTGTGGTTTGAAATTTCTATGTGGTGAATACAAATGAAGCAGTTTGTTTACTTGTGTTTGTGTGCATTTTTATAGCAGTATACTATGCTGCATTTATTTAAATGCATTTGAATATATGATACATGTGGAGTCTGTTCGTCTGTGTGAGCCTGCAGGAAACCTGACCTGGATTGTTCCATTACAGCAGCACTACACTGTGGGGATCATCTTTTCCTCTGCATTATTGATGTTTCATCCAGAGACACACACACACACACACACACACACACACACACACACACACACACACACACAGATACACACAGTCTCTCAGCAGCAGTGCCTTCACTGACTGCCTGACCAACTTCTGCAGCTGCTGCCTTGTGATTTCATACAATTTCAGTGTCCTAACTGGATACCTCTTTGTGAAAACGAGTACATCACAGTTACACAGGGTGCTGTGATTGTATATGCTGTCAGGTTGTATGTGTGCTTGTGAATGAAACCAGGTGTTAATACACACTTAATGTGTGTTTGGTTTTTAAATGTACAATTCAGTATTTCACACTACTTCTTGACAAAAGGAAGTGATGTCACTTGCCTTCCTCTTGTGCAGCCCTGGCGGCCCGGGCCTGGGCCAGCTCAATGCTGATCGGTTTCTCTCTGTGTTGCTGCTGGACAGACAGAGGGACGACAGGTATCTCTGGAAGTTTCTCTCTCCACTCAGGCCCGTCCTGCTCAATGAGCATCTTGGTTAACCTGATATAAGCGTTTTAAAAGTGCAGGATTTGTGTTAGTTTAATTCATTATGCCACCTTTGTAGACTCTACCTTATGTGATGATAAGACAGTAAGAATTGTCTTAGTTGTCTCATGGCACTGTGGTGGCACATATTTCAGAAAGTAGCTGCTACTGTTCCCAATCTGATTTGAGCTGAGGTGAACTGACCTGTGGATGCTGTCATGGGCTGCCTGAATCCCAGTATCTAGTTGCAGGACAGTCTTATAATCCACATAGGCCCTTCTGTAGCGCTCCAGTGACTCATAGGCCATAGCTCTGCGTAACAGGGGCTTCAAGGAGTAGGGCTGCAGCTCCAAAGCCCTAAGAGGATCAGAGAGATTTAGAGACAGAGGATCAAACCATCTACACCTGCACATTGTGTCACAGGTGGGCTGATCTGAAGCCCTCATGTGAATGAGTATTTGCCTTCAGAACGAGAGATTCCTGCAGCCTGATGAAAAATAAACCACATACACCCAACACTTCTGTTGAACAATCTCTGCTTATCATTGTATAAAAGATTTCTGAAAAAGCTGAGCAGCTTACTGTGTGAGCTGCTGGGTCTGTGCAAATCACACAGAGAGCAATATGAACTAATTACTAAGTGAACATCCATTTTCTCCAGGCACAATAGCAACCTCCTGTCTTCTCAAAGCTACATTAGCTGCTGCTAACCTTACACACTAATGTGTAAAATACAAAAAGATTGTGATCTGTTTCTGCAGCATTGATTATGATTCATAAAATCTTTATATCCACTGTAAATTGGACAATTTTAAGGAAATGCGATGCGATTCTGACAAAAAACTAGTTTGAAATTTATACATAAACAAATACAAAAAATGTACGTAAATACTCATGCAGAGCTAGAAACACACATTAACATACTTGGTGCAGTCCTGTATGCAGTCTACGCTGTTTCCATCCTTCAGGTAACAGGCGGCTCTGTTGGAGTAGAGAATACACAGATCTTCTGGACTATCGGTGCCTGCAGGGGAACAACAATAACCACTCAGATGAAAGACCAGACACTGAACAAGCGCTCCAGTCACTCAATCTAACACTTTAGCTCTTAAAAATAAGATGGTATGCTCAGTGGGTAGGACAGCATGCCTTTGGCCTTGAGTGCTACTGACTAGAAAGACATTAAACTCTCCAGAGATGCTGAGGGGGTGAATGGTGCACAGATTGATGTGTGATCAGTCCCTCTAGGAGAGTCATTTTCTTTACTGCAGTTTCACAACCGCTGGCAGAGCATAAGTCATTATACGCTGCCCAGACACTAATATCAATAGTGCTAATACTCCTTTACATTTGTATTTATAAAAACCATCATCACACATTGTGGTCAGGTGCAAAACATCTTTCTGTTAAGTCTGCTGCGCATTAACTCTAGTCTGGTCTGCCACTGCTGCAAAAACGCCATCCAGCTTGCCAGCCACAAGAGTAAACGTTGGCTGAGTACTCTTAAAGGTGCAGCATGACATCCAGTCTTACCTAAATGCCTCATGCATCAGCATGTGACTTCTGACTAATCACTACATTCACAACTTACCAATGACCAAGAAAATGAAGAATTCGTGCTGTACCTTTCACTGTTGTGCTTGAATTATAATGTACAGTGGTGATCTGGTAAACACAGGAAACTGTGGAGCATGGCAAGCAGTGGCATAATGCATTTGTGGAGTATGGAGTCAAATAACACTCTGAGTCAACTTTTATCTGATATCCTTAGGGCAAAAACACACAGATGATTCAGGAGGCCGTCTGTCTGTCTCTGTGCCACCTATCTGTTATTTCTCCATTAGATGCATTTATAATCTAGAGTTGATCTCAAAACAGGTACTGTACATAAATAATGTATAAGACTCAGTATGCAATAACATGATTATTATATCTTTGACTACCTGTGTTCTTACTGCATCTTAAAGATTTGAGTTGATTCATCAATTTAGTCAATCGTCCGAAAAAAGACTCAACAACTAAAATAATTAAATAATAATGTGTCATTTTTATGCAAAAATGTTATCTTAGGTTTTTTATTTTTCACGACATTGTGATTTCATTTCATTAATAACTCTTAGTTGGCACTAAATAACCTGACCTGGTCCTGTATATTGTGATGTCAGGTTTCATAAGACTTAAGAACAAGAATTTGTCATACATGTTTTAATATTGTTAATTTAACAGATGTGTTTCTCCTTGAATGAAATTGTTGATGAGGCAAACAGGAAAACAAGCTGTTCATATTTTACCCACCAGCTTCAGCACATCCATCAATGGCCTGGGTGTATTTCTCCAAGGCGTCTCCAAACTGGCCATGTTTGAAGAGGTGGTTTCCCTCATTCTTGAGCCGTGCCAGATGAGGAGGAAGGGACCCAGCAGGAGCATCCAAGTAACTTGTGTCCACTGCAGGTCTGCCCTGCTCCTCTTTTCCCCCAGCAGGGCTGTTTTGCCTTTGAGTACCATTGGCGAACCCTTTCTCTGGAGCTGTCTGAGATTGGGTCTTTTCTGTACTGCCTGTATCGCGGCTTCTTGTCCCACTCCCTGCTGTGGCCGTGTCCAGTCTGCCTCCCCCTCCTCCGCCTGGAGGTTTCTCCTGTGTGTTCCCCATAGCTGCACTCCCTCCGCAGTGTTCACACTCTTCCTCCCTCCTTGCCTTTCCCTCCCAGAGCTGCAGCTACATCCGAGCCTGGCTGGGGGATTTCTGATGGACACGCCCCCTTCAGCGAGACGTCAGCTGTGACGCCACCGACTGGCATAAACTCATAAGGTGAATCCCAATTCCCTTATTTTGTTTCTCAGTCCTTGGGAGACTCGAAATTCGTCGTGGTCCGCCTTGATGAAGGATGTCCCAAAGGTCTAGCTAAACGTCTGCTCTAAGGAGCGAGGTCGTTTCCTGAAGGAGGAAAACCAAGGATGCATGAGTTCCTGGATGTTAGATTGGCACGCCCCTTTTATCGGAAATCAGTTTGTGATTGGTCGCTTCACATTAGAGGACGTGTCTTGTCTCTTAAAACTTGTTTCCTCGAGTTTTCTCTTGCATCCTACATGGGGGGGACTAGGCGAGTGAGGGAAACGCGGATGAAATTAGTGAAGCTGTGATTAATGCTATATTCTGGGGGGAAAGTTAGCTGCACCTGTGAGTCCTGCTTCCCCGTCACACTGTCCGGGCTTCCTGAGTGTTTGAATAGAGCAGAGCCGTCGTTTATGTTATTCAAAACACCTGCAGCCTATTATTCCCACGAGGACACGTTAAAGATTATGAACAGATACTTTATCTTAGCATAAAGCCAATAAACAGATAACCTGTGTCTAACCAAAAATAACAAAATCCACCTGTATCCAGCATTTCTGTATTTTACTAATTGTTACAGCAGACATCTTAAATAGGAGAAAACAGTGGGTTAACACATTTTTTATTTGTCTATCTGTACAAAACCCACTTCATCTAAGAGACGACTCATAGTTGCCTGGCAACTACTCTAAAACCAGAATATAAAAGCTTCACAGAAGAAATAAAAGAAATGGAAAATTTGTTTGTATTTTTTATTGCCACTGGGAGATTACTAAGTCATTTAAAAATGTAGTTTTATTTATTTTATTATAGGGCCCTTGAGTTACAGTTTTCATCAAGAATGTGCTCTACCAAACATTATAAATAAAAATATATAGCCTAATGTTTCTCCTTTCCTTCGATTTTTTTTTCTGCTGTTGGCTCGCTAGTTTGTTTACATCAAATTTAAAACTAAAATAAAAAATAAAAGCCTTTTACATGCCATTTAACTCCTGTCTCTCTGCTGTTTCTGGAGAACGTTCCACTGAGCTTTGCTAATTGTAGGAGTAGAAATCTTAAAGAAAGGACCAACTTCAAATAAAATTAATTATGATTAAAATTAATATAAAACCAACACAGTGAGAGTGACATTTCATTCAGTTTAGATGAATATTATTTTCGTCATTGATTTTCTATTTCTATATACATTATTTAGATCAATGTTTATTAACATTTCATTTTCTGTTTGTACCCTGGGTTGCACAATGTGTTGTTTGGAGGGGACAAATAGCAAAACAATACATCTCAGTGAACAGAGGAACCTGCTGAATTAGCTTAAAAATATCAGTGAAAACAGTCAGGATCAGTGAAAAACATGTTTTTACTGAGTAAAATTTACATCCATCACTCTTGGGCAAAAACAAAAGAAGAAAAAACAGCACTGTTTCTACTGACATGAACATGGTTTGCTTTAATCATCATCAAGAAGTATCAAACCAGGCAAGGTCTATTTATTTACATGGTCATAAACTACAAAAATAGCACAACAATAATCAAAACAGCTGCTCTCCTTTAGCTCATCGGGCATCAAAAACAACCACTGATATCAAAAAGTCAAGGAAATTTTGATACTATATAATACTAGGTTTATACAAGTAACTGACATATTACCAATCTCAAAAGTGGCTGTCAGTTAAATAATGTTTTACACTTTCGGGATGGAATCAGTCAATTACCAAAAAAATTAAATCTAATAAATATGGTCTTCTCACTCACTCACTCACTCACTCACTCACACATCACATGCACAGCTTTAAAGGATACATCTCTTTGTTCTCTTCTTGTACATGATCCTGTAGCCGCACTCTCTGCATCGAATTGGATCACGGGCCTTAATTTCATTTTCAGTGTGACATTCTGAAATTAAAAATAGGAGAAACATTACAAAAATCACCTTTAAGACTGATAGACAAACTGCAGAACTAGTATATTGCACTGGATGTGTTTTTAGATTAAATTGTGGTTTCTTGTGATTCAGTCCAGTGTAGTCTGCAAAAAGCTCTATGTATGACACAACGCTGTTAGAAACCAATAATACTTGCAAAGAGTAGTAGTATTCTGGTCAAGTAAAACAGTAGCAGTGCTACTAGTACCCAATATAGAAGTAGTTATAGTATTAGTAAGAGTATATAATAGATGTAAATTAAAGGTTGTACTAAAAGAAGTCTGGTAATATTGTTAGCATTAGTAACGTAAGTAAGTATTGTAAACAAGCAATATAAAATTATATACCTCCACATATGTAGATCATAGGCTGCTGTTTAGGCGGCTGCAGATCTTTTTGTGTGTCCATTTTAATCCTTTAGGAAAAGCAGATAAAACATCGTCACATCTGTGTCGTTAAATTAAAGCATGCTAACACACAAAAAGCATGGCGGCACCGACACGGTTATGCTTGACAGCCGGTAGAGACAGTGAGCAACACGGGTGTTGATGAAGGGATCTAAAAATGTCATGTAAGTATAGTAAGTATCAAATACACAAAGAGAAAAGATCAAATATAAGGCAGCTTACTGTTTTAGGACGTTAGCTAACTGTTAACACACACCGTCTACTCGCACATGCGTACAAACGTCCAGTCAACCTCATAGCAAACTAGCTTGTGATTGGTCAGAGGACTCTCTGTCGTATTTCAGGTTTTTAACAAGATAGTGCTAATAATGAGGCTATATGACAAATTCTCATCTATATACATAATCATATTTGCTTGTTTGTTGGCGTTTTCGTGTTTTTTCCGGCTCTAAGGACAAAAGTTGTGATGTTTTTTGTTTTGCACTCCGACCCAGCAGAGGGCGCTGTGGTAACGCCGTAGCTCAAGCTAACTATCATCGGACGAAGACTCAGCTGGCCCTTTCCTAGTTTTTGACAACAACGACGCTGTCGACAATGTTCACATCTTGACTATTGGCCCCACAACTATCATAGCTTTCGTTTCGTCGGTTGCCTTTTTATTCTTTATAAGCTGTACACTATGGAGTCGTCTGCGCCTAAAAGGTTTGTACATAATCGCCTGGTTTGAAACGTGCTTATTAACTAGCTAGCTCAAAGGCTAACGTAGGCGGTAGTTGTCGCTTAGCTAGCTGGTGCTAACACACTAAGCTTTGCCGGTTTTATTTCAAACTTTCGCCTTAGTTTAGATGATTTACCTGATTTAGATGCCACTCTCCATTCAAACCACAAGCCCAGTATTAAACCCTTTAATCGGCTTTCTGGTCCGATTCATGGTTGTATAGCTGTTAACTTTTGGATCTATCCCACATTATTTGGCCATTAAATACAAATGAATGAATTGTGTGTGTGTGTGTGTAGAAACAGTCTCACACCTGCTTGTAAGATACACGAGTATTACAAGTTAAGAATTTTAAAAAAATCAGAGCTGGACAATATTTTATTAACATTATTTGTACTAAAACGTCTTTTTCCTTTTATGAAGATACAAATGTCGACGCCCAAAACATCTTCACATAATAACAAACAACGACGAAATACAGGGGCTAACTGTGTTAAGACTGTGTACAATACAATCCCTTCCCAGTGTTTGTTTAAAATGTACACAGATTTTGTGTATCAGTAAATTTTCCCTAACTGGTCATGTTTTTAATTTAGTTGTAAGTGTTAAGAGTCACTCAAATTCAGATTTCAGATGCTCCTATGGTCCATGTTGTAGTTTACTTTACACTCTTATATTCAAGTTACAAAAGAATTGTTCCATTTTTACAGCAAGCTGAAAAAACTGAGTGAGGACAGTTTGACCAAACAACCAGAGGAAGTGTTTGATGTTCTAGAGAAACTTGGTGAAGGGTAAGAAATGTTGGCACAACTACTCGTCCTTTCTATTTTTATGTGGCATTTGCTGAAACTATGTGTTAACACAACAGTCTGTGTTAAGATACATATCTCTTATTGTTAAATGTGTTAATATGATAGTAATGTCAACTAATAAATGCACTGTGAAGATGATTTGACTTAATTTTGTGTGTGTCTGTGTGTTTAGTTCCTATGGCAGTGTGTTCAAAGCTATTCATAAGGAGTCAGGCCAGGTGGTGGCCATTAAACAGGTTCCTGTGGAGTCTGATTTGCAGGAGATCATCAAAGAAATTTCCATAATGCAGCAATGTGACAGGTGGGAACACAACACACGTTTCCTCTGATCCCTGATTTCAATATAATGATCAGATAATACACATTGTTCTCAACTGCCAAAGTATCATTAGTTACTTCAGCATCTCCAGTGTCTTGACCTACAGTGTGATGTTTTCTCACTTCTGCTCTTTAGCTCTAAATGAAACTCTGTCTTCTCTTTTGGTGACCACTCCCATGTGCATTTCCTCTTAGCCCTTATGTAGTGAAGTATTATGGCAGCTACTTCAAGAACACAGACCTGTGGATTGTTATGGAGTACTGCGGCGCCGGCTCTGTCTCTGACATCATCAGACTGCGTAACAAGACGGTGGGAACTTACACAGGGTTACAGTTGTGTGTGTATGACCAGTCTAAAATCTTAGTGATTACGATTCAGTTTATAAATTCTGTGATATGTTTTAGGCAAAGCAGATAAAATTATATGTCGTATAATTTTGAACTTTGCAAACTCTATTTTTCTGCTGACATTTTTTTCTGTTGATATAATGGTGAGACATTGGCAATCCCCTTACATATAAAAAGCAGAAAGAATAGGTTGTTGAATAAAAAATGCACTTTACTGGTCAACTGTACATGACATGACAAGCAAAATTACTGCACTAAAAAAATCTAGTAATTAATGCCTAGTCTTAGATTACACAGTAATATTTAAATTCATTCTTATGGTTTTTTCTTCCTTGTCACATCAGTTGACAGAGGATGAAATTGCCACCATTCTAAAGTCCACACTGAAGGGTCTTGAATACCTACACTTCATGAGAAAGATCCATCGTGACATCAAAGCAGGAAACATCCTTCTCAACACTGAGGGACATGCAAAACTGGCAGACTTCGGAGTAGCCGGACAGCTAACGGTAGCATTATTACTTATGTTTGATGATTTGCATTAGTGGCAGTAAAGTTAACGTTGTCATCAAAGGGTTTCTTGAAAATATAATGTTTTAATCTGATTCCCTTAGCTCATAATGATTATTTTTTGAATCTCTGAAGGATACAATGGCAAAGAGAAACACTGTGATTGGTACGCCTTTCTGGATGGCCCCAGAGGTGATCCAGGAGATTGGCTACAACTGTGTGGCTGACATTTGGTCCCTGGGCATCACATCCATAGAGATGGCAGAGGGGAAGCCTCCCTACGCTGACATCCATCCCATGAGAGTGAGTGTATACATAGACTGTTTTTTTTTGTTGTTGTTTTTAAATAAAGACAAGTGCTTGAATGAGTTTGCTGTAAAACTGTGATTTGAGTTTCTTTTTCTCTTTATTTTCATTGACTCAATGCAACCTCTCTGTATCCCTCCAGGCTATCTTCATGATCCCCACTAACCCTCCCCCAACATTCAGAAAACCTGAGCTTTGGTCAGATGAATTCACAGACTTTGTCAAGAAGTGTCTGGTTAAAAACCCAGAGCAGAGAGCAACTGCCACACAGCTCCTACAGGTTGGAGAAGACAGGGAGACATATACAGATGCATAGATATAAACATACAAACAGCAGAACATTCAAACTAAAAATTTCACAATCAAAGGCCTGATTGTTGTAAACATTACACTGTAAATGATGCATACATTGAACTCTTGTTCTCATCACAAAGTGGTAAAACCTTGTGCACACAATAATCTTTTTTTCCTTTCTATCATCCAGCACCCATTCATTAGCCAGGCCAAGCCAGTCACAATCCTGAGAGACCTGATAACGGAAGCCATGGAGATGAAAGCCAAGAGGCAGCAGGAGCAGCAGAGAGAACTGGAGGAGGAGGACGACAACTCTGTACGTATGCTGAGATGTTGTTCGAGTAAAGGCATCAAGTAGACGGGCTGTATGTGTAATAGTCTTGTGTGTCTGCCAGGAAGAGGAGACGGAGGTAGACTCTCACACTATGGTGAAGTCGGGCTCAGAGGGTGCAGGGACTATGCGGGCCACAAGTACCATGAGTGATGGAGCGCAGACTATGATTGAACATGGCAGCACCATGCTGGAGTCAGACCTGGGCACTATGGTCATCAACAGTGATGATGAAGAGGAGGAGGAAGACCAGGGATCAATGAGAAGTGAGCACACACAGTTTTATATCAAGACTTTATGTAAGATGCTATTGCATTGACACTTCAATATGTTCAAACATACTCCAAACATGCTTTATAGAAACACAAAATCCCAAGCTTTCATCCATGTTTACTGTTTTTGCTCTAAAACCAACAGAACAGGAAATTAAAATATTGTGTGATAACAGCATCCTCTTCCTCCTCCACAGGACACGCCACCCCCCAGCAGCCGATACGCCCATCCTTCATGGATTACTTTGACAAGCAAGACTCTAACAAGGCAGCCCAGCAGCAGGAGAACTACAACCACAACCAGCCGCAGGAGCCCAGCTACCGCATCCAATCCAAAAACGTTTTTCCTGACAACTGGAAGGTTCCTCAGGATGGAGACTTTGACTTTGTGAGTAAACTCTGCTGCAATAAACCAAGTTATTCAGAATTGAAATCGGTATACTTTGACCAAATTAATATATGCTTGTCCTTTAACTGTAATAATCACTGGTGAAGCAGTTGTTATAGTATTATCCCCAACATGACCCTTCTCTTCACGATCTGTGTTTTTATTTGTGTGTTGTCACCCAGTTGAAGAACCTGGACTTTGAGGAGCTGCAGATGCGCCTCAGTGCCTTGGATCCCATGATGGAGCGGGAGATAGAGGAGCTCCGACAGCGCTACACCGCCAAGAGGCAGCCCATCCTGGACGCAATGGATGCCAAGAAGAGACGACAGCAGAACTTCTGAGTTTTCCTCCTCAATGCCTTCCCCTTCTAGTCTGGGTTTCCCAAAGTAACCATTACTACAAAACTTCTTTTCTGGTAACTCAGAGGAAATAAGACAACCCTACTGCTGTTGTCAGAAGCTGACTGCAGTTCCAGCTGACTGCTAACTAGCCTCTGAATTAAGTTAGATGTGTCTTTTTCTGGGTGACATTCATTTCGGCTCCTGGAATCCACACATCTGCCTTTTTTTTCGACACTATGTCTACATACTGTTCCTTCATTTTGAGTCTTAAATTTGATTCTACAGTTCAAGACTGTGACCTGACACAAAACAATCCTTGATGATTAAACATCTGAAATGAATTTCTCCTTTACCAAACTAAATTCTTTTTGACATAATGCAAAGACCCCATTGGAAACACCCAGGTCAACATTTTAGCTAGTTTAGCAGCAGGGGATATAAGCAGTGTGGTCTTTTTTCTTACACTTTTTACTCTGATTGTAAATATAATGTAGAACCTATAGTTTGGAAATAACTGAAACAACAAGATGGGGAGGTTTGTTCATGACCAAAGACAATCAAGATGATGTTGATTAAGTTTAAAATGCCTTAAAATAATTGAAGCCTTGTTTGCAGAACAAGCAGAGTAATAAAAAAAACAACAGAGGAAAGTTAAGCCCATTTCCTCACATGGAGATGAGGATGTTTGTTGGGATGGATGGAAATGAGTGCAGATCATGCATGTTTTCAACTGTTTGTGGACCAGAAAATTCCGAACTTATTTTATTAGTCTTTATTACCATTTGAGCTTATAGTCTTCAGTTGTGATGTTCTGGGCTTGTTCATTCATCCACTGCACTGTTTATTTTGACAGATACAGTGTGAGTGTCTCGTGACTCGGCTGTCCCAGTTCTTTATCAGCCACTGCTCTTTATGAATTTAAAATCAAAGCTTTTCTCAAATAATTCATCCAAGTTTCTGGATTAAATGCAAGGGTAGCTACATAAATTCATTCCCACATAAATAATTAATTCCAAAATGCTGTCACTTTTATCATAATGTGCCTGGAGCTGTTAAAACCCTGTAGATTTATTTATTTTATTTTTTTGCAGCAGTCTGATGATCATGTTTTCTGTGATTGTCAAACTAACTCCAACATGATTTCCCAGAACGTTTAAACCAGAAATAGGGCCATACTATATATAAAGCAGTGGAGTGGATGGTGGCTCAGAGAAACCAGTAGCCAGGCGTGACTCGTTTATGACTGTTGTTCATTTCAGGAGAAGGACGTCAGATTAAGACAAGAGCCTCAAGTGATAGATAGATAATGTATACTTAAGTAAAACAGAGCCGCTGCATCAGCCACACGTCTGCTGTCTGAACATCAGACAATTTTTTTTTTTATGCATTAAGTTTTCTTTGTTGTTTGTTTTGTAAATTCTCTGCAGGTTATATTTATGTTTTGACAGTTATACGAGAGAATGTTATTTTCCATATCCTGACTCTGAGCTGTGTTGTGGTTAATTAAGAAATGAAGCTGTAGTGTTAGTTCATGCCTTGGACTTCACATGCTGGGACACAACCTTGCTTTTTTTAACAGCTGAAAGTCACATTTCCATGGAACTGTTCAGCTCGATGGATTAGATCCTTTATTAAACTGAAGGTCAGATGTTAGTAATTTCCTTGCTGAAGGGAACTTAAGTCCAGATCAGCACATTCAATGCCAGTATGTAACAATCTGTACAGAAATGCAAAACATATCTTTGTGGTAGTTAAGAAACTGTAATTAGAAAATAGATTTTTTTTTTTTTTTTGTTCACCAGGGAACACTGACGAAGGACCTTATCAAAAATTATTGTTTATGTTGATATCTATCCCAAAAATGGCTGCTATCTGGGTTTTCCCTCTTTCTAAAATATCAGTATTGGCCTGTAGTTTTCAAATACTGAATTGAAACCCCTTCCTAACCAGCTAATGACATATTTTGTGACTTCATGAAGGAAACCACCTGCTTTGTTTTGGCTGTGATTTAATTTTTCTGTTGATATACTATGTTTTGAGCTTTCCCCATGTGCTAATAATGACCCTTTGAATGAATTATGACTGTATTCAAATACACATAGAGTATGTCTGCAGGTTGCTGATATGATATGCAGTCTTGACAGTGTGGTTCAGCTCATACTTACAGCATATTATACAATATTTTATTGTTGCAATAATCTTATAAATAGACCTGTTACACTATTTTACTTTTACGTCTTAACCTGACAGACACGTGGCCAAAATGAGCTGACATTTTAGATCCCTCTACCCAATCAGTTCTTTCTCTGCTTCTGAATGATCATGTTTGTGGTTTTGGTTTGTATTTCCGCATGCAATCAAACCTCGTCTTTAAAAGAAATCTTTAACATTCTTGCCATTAATTATTTTCATAAATCAAGTCTTCAGTGCATTGGCAACTTACACGCAAGCATTCACACTTTATTTATTAAATGTTTCTTTTCTTTTTTTGGTGACACTGGTTTAAATATTGTGGCTGATTTGGCTGTTAATATTTTTGCCCTTTATCAAATACATGTGGCTTAATTTCTGTGTGTTTTAGACTATGCATGTTTATAATTATGTTTGCTATCTAGTTGAATGCTCTTACGTTAACTGTACAGGTAAGAGCTCTGTTAATATGGAAGATAGACTATTTTCAGCTTTGAATAAAAACTATTTCCTGTGTGTACAATTTAAAAAAAAAGCCCTGTTGGAAATGTGACATTGCTCAGAATCGGCCATAATATTTACAGTTATCAGGAAATTTAAATCACTTTTTTCGTATATATCCATATAGTTTTAATCTTCATTTATTTCACTGTTACTTCTGCTACATTTTGACTTAAGGGTGTAGAGTGGAATGTAAGCACATGTTTGAGACACTTAATTTATTATCTTTTGTTTGTATTAAATAATAAAAAGGTATAAGAAGTAATAAAACCATACTTGCAATTAAAAGCTTTTTATCTTATTTCTGGCTTAATTTGAGCTACAGGACACCTGCCCTACCTTAACCCTTCTAATATGAACGCCACAATTTTTCGTGCGCAAACTATTTTGTAAGTTCTCCCAAAATGCGGCGTGTCTGGTTACCAGTCATTACGGTAGCCCTTAGGGACTCAGCTGGTCCACTTTTTCCACAAATGATTGCACAGCCACTTCCTTCTTTCTCTGTCACGTTGCAGTCTAGAGAGAAGCAAGAAAACATGTCCGCGCTGTGCAGAAAGATCATCAACACCACATCAGCCCCGGCCGCCATCGGTCCGTACAGGTAAAGACAACTGTATATACCGAAAACCTTCTGTGCAGGAGCAACGTGTGAATGACAGGGATCACACGGACGGTCCAATGTCTGATCGGGGGCGGTCTTTGTGGTCTGTTCAGTGAACTCTCCTGATTAACCTGATCCCATGAAAAAGTGGCAGAGTTGAACTTTTGGCAGAGCAGAAATCTGTCTAACAAACCTCAAACTTGAAATGGAAACTATTCGTCGACAAATAATTTACACACCCAGAGCACCTGTCAGACAGGGAATATACAGGTAAGGACTGATGTCCGGTTAAATACAACACCCAGACCTAATAACGCTAAAACTTTCAACTAGGACTTTTGTCATATCTTACTTGGCTTTTAGAAAACAATTAAAACTGCCTCATCATTTACTTTTATGTTTTTAGTTCAATTCAGTTTGCAGAGCAGTTGCACTAACTGAGGGGCGTTGCTGCTTTAACCAACTGGCTGTCAGGGGGTGGAGTTAGTTTAGCCTGAATGGACTTTATCTTGTATGGCTTCAATGAAAATCCACCTTTACTCACTTTGAGCAGGTGTTTTTTCAAGCAGTTGTTGCAGTAGGCAGCAACCTTAATATTATATTAAGGGTTAGAGACACCCTTAATGTGTGTAGCAGACAATGACTAGAGTTTTACTTTAAGGATCATTAAATGTAAGTAGAAGTAATGTTTAACAGTTATATAGAACAAAATATATGAACTATATCTGCGTCTTCACTACACTAACGTGCTGTACATGCACACATGCAGCATGTTCATCTGCAGGTGTGAGTTCTACTAAAATACACTAGTGCTCATTGATCATTGGGCAAATAAAGCAGATTAAGAGAGTGGGTGCAGCAATATGTAAATTATATCAGCAAAAATAAAAGTCGAAAAATCTGCTCAATGGACAACAGAGCTGAATTCATCTGGATTATTTGGTTTTGGTTTAATGCTACACGTGAATTGTTTGGTTGATCATTAACTGTTTCCCTCACATTAAATTAACTGATGTGTGTGTGTGTGTGTGTGTCCTCTATATTATGCTCAGTCAGGCGGTGGTTGTGGATAGAACCATGTACATCTCTGGTCAGCTGGGGCTGGATGTGGCCTCGGGTCAGCTGGTGGATGGAGGAGTGCAGGCCCAGGCCAAACAGGTGAGACTCACATGAACCAAATATGATGATGATGATGATAAAGATGGCGATGGTTTTACACCAGATGGCCTGATATTTACTCAAACATCTGCCTGTTATTTCTATTGACTGAGAGGACAGGACTTTAATATTGACTGAGCTGGTATGATCATGTATCACAACCATCCCCAGGCTCTCGTCAACATGGGGGAGATCCTTAAAGCTGTCAGCTGTGACTACAGTAACGGTGAGATCTCAGTACCATCACAGCATTCAGCATCTCAGTTGCATCTCATATGTGTTTAAACCAATGTTTTCAACAAACTCTTTGATTTAAGTGGTGAAGACGACTGTGCTGCTCGCGGATATAGATGACTTCAACCGTGTCAATGAGGTCTACAAGACATGTAAGTAAACATGTCAGTTACTTTTTTGGTCATTTCCTTGCACATTGACAAATAATAGATGTGCAGGTAATTGGCTTTTGAAGTGGAGCTATTGAAATTAATATTGAAATGTGTATGTGCAACTGCTGACTCATTGTTGAAGTGTCATATGCAGTATCTCAGGGTCAGCCACTGTCTGGATGTGGAGATTGATCTGTCTCTTTCTGGTTGAGAGAAGCTGTTTTTTTTGTTTTTGTTTTTTTTTCACTGGGATTTGTTATTCTGAAAAGTTATAACTGTGTTCTCATTGTTTGGGATAAGAATTTATAATTGAGTAGGTTTATACAATTTCTGTGATGGGTCTGTTTTCTACACACAGAATAAATACAGTAATTTAGACTAGAATAATCATCATCTGTGCTTTTCCCTCATTATAATCGCCTAAGGATATTAAAAACAGCCACAAGGGGGCAGCATAGATCTGCCATATCATATCATCTTTATAACCCAATAACTGTGCTTAGCCTGCAGACAAATCTGCCGTTTGTGAAGATTGAAAGTAAAGAGAAATTTCTCTTTGGGGGGGTTGTACAAGTTCTCTCATTGTCTACGTTGATGGTCATGTTTACACATGGTGCATGGAGCCCTGAGTGAGCCATTGGAATAAATACAGGCCTGTATAGTGTTTAGTAAGAAAAAAACCCCAAAATAACATTGAATTATAATTATTATATTATCCGTTATAATAATTAAAGATGTTAATAATTAAAATAGATTATTTTGGTTTTTAAGTGGTGCACTATACTTTCTATATTTTCAGTAGAAAAATAAATTTAACTTTTAAAAATGATTTTAAGGTTTTTTTTTTTTGTTTTTTTTTTATTCTATTGACCAATTTATATTCATGTCCTGCTCTATCTTAATCTGTTTCCTGCATTATCAGGAGTAGTTGGGCACCTAGATGTTATATGAAATTCAATATACAATTTAATAAATAGATTTTAATAAAACATGATGAAAGTCTGTTGTTATTCCAGCTGCACACTTTAAGCTCCATACCTGTATGGTCATGAGGAGATTCAGTGATTCATATTTCACTTTTCTCAGAAAATGACTGTGGACAGGTTTAACCATCAGCTGGACAGACATAATATATAAGTGCAGCCTCCTCTCACAGGCTGCTCAGTCTGGGCATTTCCTCTTGGATCACAACAGACAGGTGTAATTGAAGCCGCAGTGCCCAGTGAGTGGTAAATGTACACCAATATGCAGACACACAGATGTAACACAACCCCTCCCAACAAGTTTTGCTGGACAGGATACTGACTTTGGTGGAGGCTACGATTTATTAAAATTGTATCCATCATTAGAAGGACATACCCACAAGTCATAGGATCCATTTTATAGACAGCTATAGATTAACCTGCTGGCTTTTCAATATGCTTTTGTTCTAATGTAGATATAATGCAAATGTCTTCTCTCCAGTTTTCAGCAGTAACTTTCCTGCCAGAGCTGCCTACCAAGTTGCTGCACTTCCCAGAGTAAGTGCAAATGAAAGGACAAATATGTGTTGGTCTATACATAAGTCATGCATGTCAGGTGTTTTTTCATTTTCCACGTTGATTTAAATTTTCTAATCTGACAAAGATGAAAACAGTGCTGTACAAATTGGTATGTGTAAGTATGTATGTCCATTTTTGCATGATATTGCATAGTAGTTATTTAACTTTTTCCATAACCTCATTGTGTCTCTCTCTACTTCTTTCATGTTCAGGGTGGACTGGTGGAAATTGAGGCTGTTGCTGTTCTCGGTCCTCTCTCTGACTCTTGACTAGCCGGCCACATCACAAACAAGTTGTAGTTTAACCACCAACTCACCTTAAACGGTAATCGTACTATGGAAGCCTTATTGTATTTCCAGATGAGCCGTGGAAAACCTAACTATGAGTGTGTTGAATTGATTCATCCACATAATCAGGTTTTAACATAAATAATTTCTCCTGTGGCGCCTATTCCAACTGACTACACTGCCAAAGTATTTTTGTATTATATCACTGGGAAACTTTAGAATAAACAACAGAGCAGCACTTAATTCAGCAGGATTTGATTTAAACATCATTTCACTGCTGAGACACTGTACATCAACTAGGTTGTCCCACAAAAAACATGCATGTAAAAAGAAGAGCTCTGACTAACACAGATGGTACAATCCTAGATAATTAAATGCTTATTCTCCCTAACGTGTCACATATGTATCCATCCTATATTAAATAGAAAAAAACAGATGCATAAGATTAATAAGGTAACGTTTATAATTTAGACAGTTCATAGCTTTGCTTTCTACTGAGAAATAATATCCCATCAGAAAAAAAAATCACTCATCTTTGTTATTTTATTTGTGCTCATTTAAAAACTCACATTAATGTTAAATTGAGTCCTCAGTACATCTGCAGTGGAGTCAGCTCTTCATGTTCAATCATGGTTGTAAAATCAAAACCAGCTACCAGAACAAAACATAACTGCATAAATATATTTTGGCTTTGTTTTTTTTCATGTTATATATAATTTAGTAGAAAAGTATAGAATGGACTATTAGGTTGAAGACATATACTATTATAAAAGTCTTTACAGTTAATAAACAGAAATGTTGAACCCTGAAATGATTGTGTCCTCTGAAAAATAAACACACCCACTAAGTGCTGTAGAGCTCATTGTCTATGTACAGTGTTATTCACCAATAATGGGGAAAGAAGGCACAGTGATGACTGAAGAACCCTGGCTGTGGTTGTGGTTGTGGTTGTCGAGGGGTCTGCATCTTGGCAACAAGGTGATGTCTTTCAAACAGACACACACTTTGACATACATTCACTCATGCATACAAACAAAGCAAGACACTTCTAACAAACATATGTGCCCAGTCATTCGTGCTGCACTTCATTCACCGGGAGCTGGAAACACAACAAGCATAAACATGGTTAGGATCGTGTAGTCATTTTGGCATAATGTGGAAATGATAGTGCTGCTCACCAGGCGCTGCCTCTGTTTTGGGCTCTGAATCAGTTGCTGCAGCCTCAGTTTTTTCTGTTTAGAAAGATAAAGATTTGTACATAAAAACAATTAATCGGATTTAAGAGGTTGGGTTACCCAAATGATTAAACATCCCCATCTGCCTCTGTTGTACTTTGTGTTTAATTCCAATTATCAGTCAAGCTAATATGTTAAACATTATACCTGCTAAACATCACAATGTTTGTTAATGCGAGCATGGTAGCATAGCTTTAGACGCTTCAGCTTATTTAAATATACAAATATCTAACAACCTGAAAGAATTTAACCATCTGCAGGTCTGGATACTAAAAGGCCAATGTCAACTCTCACCACAGTTTCAGAAGTGGATAAACTGACATGTCCACTCTGTGAATGTGACTCAATCCTGAAATGATGGAGACTCAGCAGGCCTAAAATTGTTTGTCGTCTGTTGTAGCCCTACGTGTGTTGGCATAGTGTTTGGTGTTAAAATTTTCTTGTTGTGACTTTGTCTATGTCATTACACTGTATTCACCGATTGACTTTTGTTGTAGTAGGTGCATGGACAGTACCGGATGACTCCTCAAAATATATCATTTGCAATATTAACTGAAGGTCTGTTTAGCCCACAGCGAAAGACAAATAACATCTTTGGTCATAATATGCAGTAATCAAAGGATGCAAAGTAACTCTCCTGTCAAACGGGTGCAGACAAACTGGCTATGATCTTTCTCTAGTGGCCCACATGACAGTAGAAGGCACTTTGCATTAGACAAAGAAGAAAATGAAGATGTGACCTCACTGACCTCTTGGCTTCTTGTCATTTGCATCATGAGTGAACATGAAATGCTGTGTCACACAACTGGAGCACTTCAATGTAAAAATAATCAAGTGTGCCGACTGATCACTGCACAGACCCACAGTAGCTCTGGGAGCATCCTTCACTGGGATACTGTCAGTTATCAAATAAAGTCAAGAGAAAAATACCCTTCAAAGGGTTTTTAAGCACAGTCCGGCCTACCTGTCTCTGAACCTTCGGCCGCAGGCTCCGAGGACTCTGCTGCTGCCTCAGCTGTACTGTCTGCTGCTGGAGCTTCTGCTGGTGCTTCTTCTGTCACTGCTGGAGGACTGGCTGCAGCAGGCTCAGGCTCCGCCGCTGCTGGTGGAGCCGTATTGCTGCTGTCTGCAGCTGTGGAAGCTGCCGCAGATTCATCTGCGGGTGCAGATGAATCTGCACCCACAGATGAACCCTCAGTATGTGTGGGGTCTGGAGTAGTTTCACTTTCTTCAGCGGCTTTGCCATTCTCATTGGCCGCCCCTGTGTGAAGCACAGTATTCATGGTTCACACATGGTTAAAATTGACTGTAGCTTTAAAATGGTTGCAGTAGAATTCTATAATAACATGCTATTTC
Source organism: Mastacembelus armatus (assembly GCF_900324485.2). Taxonomy (NCBI): domain Eukaryota; kingdom Metazoa; phylum Chordata; class Actinopteri; order Synbranchiformes; family Mastacembelidae; genus Mastacembelus; species Mastacembelus armatus. Next base: position 12,921,394 of record NC_046643.1, on the reverse strand, counting down.
TTAACAATTTGATTGATGAATTTTACTAATAACTAAAACAAGCATGCCTGTTATGGTGGATGAGTGGTTAGCAGGGTTAACGTGGTTAACATGTACCATGCTATTGCCCTTCATACAAGCACAACTGAGAAGGACAAATTTTAGTGTAATTATAAGAAACATTATCACATTTAAATGCCAAACAAAATGCAGTTATTATTATTAAAAAGGGTCCATGTAAGACACCTTCATAGTGGAACACTACAGCACCGGTAACGATATCATGGAGCCATGCAAAAGTGATAACATTTTTAGTAGCATAATATTTCAAAAATATTATTCGGGCAATATCTGACATGCTATAGACTTCATGCACAGCATATTGGACTATAGCAAAAAAAAAAGCAAGAGTTAATCAGTACGTGGATTGTTGTTAATAAACATTAACAACCTCATACCCTCAAAGTTCACAGTTTTAAGGACAGGTTGCCACTGATACTGTGTAGTTATCACTTCATTGTAGAGCTTTTTTTTTGACTGAATGATTTGCATGGCAAATATTTGCATGGATCACCAAAGTCTTAAGTGCTTTTTACATGGAAATACCACCGAAGAAGAACAAACATTTTACATCAACTCAAGTGCGAGCCCTAGAAGATGGAAGTCTTAACTACCCAGGTATGTTACTCTTGAAGTTGAACATTATTTTGTATAATTATAACATAAAATCACTTATAACCCAGTTACATTAGAAGCACAGTGAATAAACAAAGTGTTTCTTGAAACAGGGTTGATGTCATTAGAAACCTCCAACTCTGTAAAACTAAAAGGAAGTTTTGAATTAAATTTATAATGGGATGTTCCTGCACAATAGGTTCAGTAGTTTAAACATGTGAAACATCCTTTCCAAGCGGTATCATTTTGAGTATTGTTTGATGATATTTAGATATTTTTCAAACAAAAATGCTGAATTGTATTGTAAATGTTTTTTGGAAACCCCAGTTTTAATGCTTGCCCATAAGTTTTAAAAGTTTATGTTAAATACTTTAGGGAAATTGTTATTTTTTAAATAAAGAATAAATAAATCAGACGAATGGTTCTTGCTAAAGTTGTACACGCACGGAGAGTTAAACTAACATGTCTTTGGATAATAAATGTCATCCTTCTTTCTCGAAACCAACAAGAAGCAGTAAGTTAAGGACATAAGCCATATGCAAAAGTAAGAAAACATCTTGACAAATTTCCATGTGACCTCTAAGATAGTGATAACAGGAACAATGTCATTTGGCTGATAAATACAAAGAGATTCTTACAAGTGGAGTCTGAGTCTCTGCGATCATCAGGCAACAACAATAAAAGGATTCTTTATTAAGAGCTTTAGTGAAAACTCTACTTTTGCGTTTCACCTTTTTGGAGGTCAGAGGTCGGTGCAGCTACAGGACTTGTGCTTAGACACACTTTACCATGATCAGTGGCTTTTTCTCAGCTCAGTACATCACTGCAAGATTACAGGTATACATTTGTATGCTGCAGATGTAGTCCAAAGAGAGAATGACAGCAAGAGACATTTGCACAGACATAGTCCCATTTTTACCCATTTATCACCTACTTATTCTTTAAGAGTGTCAAATAATGCTCATGCTGACAGAACAGCCAACGAACTTACATTTATTGTAGTCAAAAACTAAGCCCTTATATTTGTCCTGCATAAATTTACACTCCAATGCTTTTTTTATTACTGTAAAATCCAAACACAGGATCCAGACTTAGTGTTTTACCTTGAAACATGTTCTAGTTTGTGCCACAGTTGAGCCATCTCTGACCCACTACAACAAAGTGTGTTCAGTGGCGTCTCCATTTCCTACTGAAACCCTAGACTGTCACCAAATCTGCTTTTGTGCCACTGTCTCTCTCAGGGAGTACACAGCCAGAAACTACTGTTAAATAATGATGGTAAACTTTCCCATCCTGTCACTGTGGAGTTCACTAAAAATAAAGGAACCAAATACTGCACCAGAAAAATACGTCACTGTTGACCGGCACATAGACTATGCTCTTCTTATCAGAACAGCGCTCACTATGATATAATTAAACAAAACATGCATCTCTATGTAAAGAGACCAGACCAACTTCCATGGTGACACCATTTTCCACCAACATTACAAGGCTAACATTACAATTTATGGTATCTTAAAAACAATTACAAATGATTTCAATAATACATTGATTTAATTGAGTATTTATAGATATTGTCTGGATAATATTATCATAGAAAATTGATGTTTACAAATATCACTATAGGCACTGTGCTAATTTCCCACTATGCAACAAACTACAAATACACTTAGTTTGGTCACATAAAATATGCTTGGAATGACTGCATGTACAACACATATCTGTTTTTTCCCACATATCTCATAAACTTTTTTTCTACCATACTACATATAAATAAAGCGTTCTTAATTTACCTGTAGTGCTGGCTCCGTTGCTTTCCTCAGGTTTAGCGTTGGGTCGAGTTGTATCTACCGCTGAAGTCTGAGAACTGGTGGAGCATCCCATCCTGTCCTGTGCACACGGAGAACTGGAGGGTTCAGAGCTAAGAGGTGTGGACGGACTGTAGCTGCACTGGTGACGTCGTGGATAGATACGGTCCCTGTTAGTGGAGCGTGCTCAAAACTATGGTGATCCAAAGCCCTGGGTGAGAGACAAGACAGACGTCGTCAAATCCCTCTACTCCCGTGCGTAATTGCGCATCATGGTACATGGTATTCCTATGTATTCAGGTCCTTGTGTTGTGGGTGCAAGTTTATTAACATTGGGCCCTTTGTTGTGTATTGTAACTTAGGCTGTTACCAAGAGGCCGGTGCAGGGACAAAAATGCATTATTCAGTCAGTGAGCAGCGGCTACTGTTTGGGGAAGTGAAACAGTAACATTTTCCTCGTTAAAAAAAAAAAAAAATTGGCCCAATTCCAAACTAATGGCCCTCAAACAAACACAGTAGTCCAGGGTTAACATAGTAGTGGAACTAAAAGAAACCACAGCAGAGATCCAAAAAGACATCATAACAGGAAGAGCATTTACAATTTCTCTCAAACACAAAGCTAAAATGTAGGCATTCATCAAAATGAATGTACTACATTATGCAGTGGAAGGGCCCCTGTCAGAATATTGAATTTCAAAGAGGCTATTTGTCATATACATGCAACTTATTACAATGTAGACTATTATGTTTCCAGAAATGAAATAACCTACTGTATAAATACCCCATCACTGTACTTATACTACTATAAATATATATATTGAGATTTTAAACAAAACAGGAAATATATAAAATGTGATCATAAATGAAACTAGCTGAGAGCAGCCATTTAGCCTGAAGTAGTTACAATGAGTTCAACCTAACTAGCTGCAACATTAAAATGCTTCTTACATGTTTGGCATCAGTAATCTAATGTCCTCATATATAAAACACTAGCCACTGACTGCAGCCTTATCTGTACTTTTATTTGACTACATTTTTGAATGCAGGAGTTTTATGGAGCCAGGATATATATATATATATATATCCATCCATCCATCCATCCATCATCTATACCCACTTGTTCCTATTTAGGGTCACAGGGATCTGCTGGAGCCTATCCCAGCTCTCTTTGGGTGAAAGGCAGCTCACCAGTCCATCACAGGGCCACATATAGACACAACCTCACACACTCACACTCACTCCTATGGGCAATTTAGAGTCACCAATCAACCTGACATACATGTTTTTGGACTGTGGGAGGAAACTGGAGTAAAAATGTCGCGTTGAAACAGATGAATTGTATTACTGATGATTGGTTTGTCACTAAGGAGAACAGATCCATAGGCTTCCTGCGGTGAGTATTGTGCGCAGAAACTCGTCTGCGCAGACCCTCGGACAGATAGCACCGCAGTGCACGATGGGACTTCCTTTCTCTCCGAGGCCATATTGGCGTTAACCTACAGTAAGACGAGCTCCGAGTTTTCTCAGTAAAAATACATCAACCTGTGAACATTTTAACACTTTGTTAATATCCACAACTTAACGACAGTCCTCTGGTCCGCAGGTTGGCCGGTCCGGACTAAACTACAAACATGGTGGCGGCAAAGAAGACGGTGAGTGCACGCGCTGCCGCTTCACGTGGAGCCCGGTGGCCTGTTAGCATGAAACTTAGCATGTAGCCGTCGATAAAACGTGTTACTGACCCCTAACAAGCAATACGATGCGTTTAGTGACTGCGACAGTAAATATAACACTACACATTTGTGTCCTGTTCTTGTGTTATTACCGTAGACGTAATATATTTAGCGGAACACCGTTTAGTGAAGCTAATGCTAGTTTGCTAATGCCAACAGCAGCTCTTGCAAATCTACATGAAAGTTTGTTTTACAACCCGGTTTTTAGTGCTGTCACTAGTATTTGTTGGTGAAATGCGAACATAGCGATGTACAAGCAGTGTATATGAACTCTGGGCGTTCGTGTCTGTGTTGACTCAGAAAAAGTCCATGGAGTCCATCAACTCCCGTCTCCAGCTGGTGATGAAAAGTGGAAAATACGTCCTGGGCTACAAGCAGTCCCAGAAGATGATCCGCCAGGGAAAAGCCAAGCTGGTTATCCTGGCCAACAACTGCCCTGCCCTCAGGTCTGTATGATCGACTACACTTTGAGATTTAAACTTTCAGCTTTATTTAGCAAATGGTGTAAAATGCGATGAAACATATCCCTGTGACTTGTAACAATATAGTGTTAAACAGGAGACAGTGTTAAAGTCTGTACCTACAGGCTATTTTAAGGCTGTAACACTGAAATCTTCTTTTCTATTCAGGCTTCTCGTGCTTGTGAAACCCTGTTGTGTCCATGTGATTGTTTGTTAGTTGTTTGATTAATGAATGGAAATGCAGCATTTTGGGTGTAAACATGCAGATGTTTGTGAGCAAGAATGAAGAATTTGCAGTTGGTGAAAATGCCCATGAAGCCCTGTTTGTTTTAGACAATAAGTTAGCTAGATGTTAGACATGGAGCACTTGGTGAAAAGACCAACATGGTGCTGATGACCAGTCCTGTCTTTCCATAGTGGTCAAAAATCTGGATTCCATTTAAGACAGAAAGCTTTGGTTTCCTGAAGGTTCCAGTCTAATATGATTTGTCTGCACCTTTTCTTAGGCATCTCTTCATTTATCACATTTCCTTTATTTGCACATTTGAGTACCTGCTGTTTTGACTAAGATTATTCCTTCCTTTTCTCTGTCTAGGAAATCTGAGATTGAGTACTATGCTATGCTGGCTAAGACTGGGGTCCACCACTACAGTGGAAACAACATTGAGCTTGGCACAGCCTGCGGCAAATACTACAGGGTGTGCACACTGGCCATCATTGACCCTGGTGAGTACCGCCTCATTTGGTGCAGCAGGGTCAGCCACAAACCTTTGACAGAGCAAATTTATAATGTGATGAAGTGGATCCAAAACATATTCAATAGACCAATGAGTGGTTTGACACAAGGTTGGGTTGGTCACTCTGTTGGCAAACTAATGCATGGACATTATCCTGGGAGGACTGGACCTGGTAATTGTTGGATAGAAGTGAGCAGTGGCAAAGAGACTTTGACAACACAAATGAACAGAAGTTCCAGGCACAACACATTTCAGTAATTCATGATAGAAAATTGGCATCTTTCTTCATTGAACCTATTCATCTACAATTTTATTGGTAAGTTGTTACTAACATTAGGAAACACCCAAGATCAGAGGATAGTTATGTCCTTGAATACATGTAAATGTTTATGTAAAAGAGTGGTGCTTTTTCTTGAACCTTTTTACTTTTTTTTTTTTTGAGAAGTTACAGCTTTTACTGTCTATTTGTGAAGGGTAGATGAAATGTTACCTGTGATGATAATACTGGAGACCAGCTTGACTTTAACACATTGAAAAAGTTATTTCACACAAGCTACCAGTGCAGTCTCTCACTTGTTGAGAGTCTCAACAAGTGAGAGACTGCACTATCTAAATTGAACTTTGTCCTTTTAACTTATTGCTTTGAATGTTATAAGGATTTTTAAAAAAAAAATTTTTTTCATGCCACTTGGTTTCTTTCGTGTGAATTTTTGTGCCTGTGGGACCTGCTAACAAACTGGTCCATTTCAGGACTAGTGGTTCGCTGAATGAAAGCCAGTCGGAGTGCTCATTTGTGCTACCGGTGCTTTCTGGCCAGTTCATGAATGCTCCATTGGTGACATTTATGCTCATCATGCTGATATGTGTTAAAATAGCAGTTTTGTCCTGGTCAGATAATTGGATGTCTTTCTTCAGTACATAGGCCAGTTGTTAATTTTATTCACTGTTTTTTTTTTTTTTTTTTTTCTTTTCCTCTTCAGGTGATTCTGACATCATCAGGAGCATGCCAGATCAGCAGCAACAGCAGCCTCAGTAGAGCTGTTCCCCCACCCCCTTGAACTCAATAAATTTACTGTCAACAGTATACACCTGTCACTTCTTTTTTTCATCAATGTAACTTGCCTGTCCAGACATGTTAATCCTTAGTGTCCACCAGAGTGCACCAGATTTGTATTTGTTTTCAGAGTTTAGTTGATTACAGTCACGGGACGCAGCAAATGCAGCATTAACCTTGTTAGGGCAGAGTTGTTTACATTATGAAGCTGTTTGAAGAAAATGTAATGGACACACCTTTCATTTGAGACATCTTACAATTATGCCTGTGTAAACTGTCATGATCCACCCAGCTGACTGCTTGTCACCACATTGATATAAAAATTATGCAACTACTGGTTATTTGAGGATGTTTTTTTTTTTCCCCTCACAAAACTTGAGGATGACCATCTGTAACAGCTGCATGTTCTAATAAAATAAGGACAGTCCCTTTTCAGGTATTAAAGGCTTGACTGTGGGATGGCTGCCACTCCCACATCTATTGTTGGTGTCCCGACTTGTTCAGCTTATAAAGACACTAAAAATAAAGTTAATTGTTGTAGCTGCAGTCTAAGTAGTAGTCTAACAAAAGCAGTAAATGACCCCTGATTGTTTCACCAAATGACCTTTTTCAAAAACATACTTGATAAAGGAGCATTCTACCAGTTTTGCATATCAACATTAGTTTGTCAGGTTTAGCACTATTCAGACTTGGAAATAGTGCAAATTTCTTTCTTTAGTCATATGAAAAACATGTTGATTAGAGCTTTAAATGTTGGCCAATCTAATTCTAATATATATATTTTCAAAAGTTTTAAAATGCATGTCAAGTAAAAGCTGTGTGCACTAAATGCAATGACTGTAAAACTGGCCGATACTGTAAACTAAGAACTGTCAGGATTTCATTCTTTCTTTTTTTTTTTAGATTTTCTGCCCTACAGAGGCCACTGCATATACCCAGAGATAGAAGCTGTCCATCATCCACTGAGCGGTTTGGCCTGGTTTTCCACTCATTGCTTCACTAAGCTGTTTTCTTTACTCCCAATTGAATGAAACCATCCCAGATGATCTATCCACGTGCAGCAGATGCCCAGCTCCAAATGAGGACAATATCTAAAGAGGGTGCAGAACAAGATTTGTATTAACAAGTGTAAACACTGCATCATAAATACATGTAAAACCTCTTACAGGCCAGACACCATTCAACATTTCGCATTATTTTTTGCAGATTTTAGTTTAAATTTTTACACAAATTGGCAGGCACTTATTTTTACGAATACAATTCATTTATTTAAAAAAAAATCCATAATATAAGAAAGTTTTTCAATTTCACCTGGCCTACATTGTGCACTGTGTATTTGATATACTGTGGTATATTGTGTAATTCATAACTGTGCACAATGTTAGCTATAAACCTACTTCATAGTAAACAAAATAAATATAGTTTTTACATGCATATAGAGGACTGTTGCCAAGTAATATGACTCAATTTACAAACAAATATCTCTAAGGCAACTAATTTTATTGCCACCCTCTTAAGGCAGAATGAATGTTTTAGGGCAGGGATGGTCAACTCCAGTCCTCCAGGGCCACTGCCCTGCTTGTTTTATAACTATCCCTACCTTATCCACTGCTGATTTCCTGGACCAGGTATGTTCAATCCATTAGAATCTGGAAGATACCATCTCAGATGAGGGTGGAAGTGGAAGTGGAAGGGTACCCCCCCCCCCCAGCTTCTGATTGGCTGAACACACCTGAATCAGGTAACCAGCAGTGGGTAGACCAGGGACAGTTGGAAAACAAGCAGGACAGTGGCCGTTGAGGACCAGGATCAGGCACCCCTGATCTAGGTCATATAACAACTGTTGATAGGTTTCTCCTTTTGTGTCCTCTCTCACAAGTGTCACTGACTGCAGTTGATGTCATTAGACAAACCATGTTTCACACTAAAGTATTTAAACAAGTAAAGAGAATGTGACCCACTTTTTTTTTTTTTTTTCCTGACCTGACCGGCAGAAAGTAGGTGATCGTGTCTGTCTGGCAGCCTGCTGTCAGACTCAAGGTAATGCCAGGCTCCATTTTGAGGCTGGTGGGTAAATCCCTGCTGATCTACCAGCTTGTTCCCACTGGATAGAGACACTGAAACTGAGGGCAGCACTAACGTTAGCACATTTTTTTTTAAAAACAATCATAACCTTAAAACTAGACTGTTATGGGAACAAATTACTAACCTGAAAAATGCAACACACTGGTTATATACAGACATGGGAGGAATTTCTTGGCGTTAAACCAATCCAGTCAGCACTTGGTGAACTACCACGCTCAATTTCAGCCTGTGATGCATTTAATTTTTGTTGAGTGCTGTTTCCCAAGGTGCCAAGTCCCCTATCACAAGACACAGACAAGCTGTAATGTGAACAAGAGCCATATAGCTGAAATAAGATTTACTTTCTAATGCCAATTTTCTCTTGGAGCCGTGACTTCAAAAGGTTTTCCCACTGACAGTTTGACATGTAACAATGGGAAATGCACATGTGTAGATGATTAACTTAATGAGGGTGGAATTCCTTTGAGCTGCTTCAGTTCCAGGGCCCTGTGTCATTAATGTTATTAGTAACACCTGTTGTAAACATCCACTTCAAAAACAATCTGGGAAAAAAGACTATTCCTTCGTTTCATTTTGGGATGTAGAGTTTGCATTAGAATTCAAACATGAACAAAAAATATATATTTACTTAAAATGTTAGGGATCTTTTACTTAGGGTGACAGAATTTCTGCTCATGCATTCATATAAACAACTTAAAGTTTATCCTGATTTTACCGAATTCCCTAGGCTTTCCACTAATGAATAGCTAATTTAAATGTTTCATATCTCAACAGCCAGATAGTTTTTTAAACTAGGTTCTTTTTAAGATGACTATAAATACTCATGTATAAAAATAAAGTATTGAGTTAAATATATTCAGCAGCAGACATGGATTTGATTTTGCTTTTTATTTTTCAGAATTGAAGAAATGAGCTCATGCAGATCCAACAAGAGGATGAAAAAGGCTTGAGTGATTCTTATAAAATGAGGCATCTGCCATCCATTTGTCCAAATATAAGCTTTTTTCCCCTCTAAACTCTGCACATCTCAGCTAAAGTCACCACCAGCCACCTGAACATCTGCCAACTCTGCAGCTTTTCTGACACATCACACAACACAAATAAATATCAATTTATTTACATCATGGCATGGTTCGTAAGCTCGCGTCATCCGGACATGGGTGGCTGATTATGTTAGAATCACTTAGCTACGGCATACCAAGTTAAAGATGAGTAAAATACAAACACAGTCGAATTTCAGTGAGTTCATACTGAATTTAAAGTGCAATTTCATTTTCAGCTTTGTTGGATTTGCAGAAGCAGGTGGTCATAATTCACACAGGGACAACAATGAAGGGGGCTAACAAATGCCTACATTAACATCAAATGGAATGCTACTTCATAGTATACCTATTTCCAGGTCTAATAGGTTATTGAATTAACTATTGCATAGTCTATAACTGATTTTATGTTTTTTTTTTCTGTTGTAATAAATACTTGACAACGACTGGAAAGAATAGGATTAGGTATATTAGGTATATCTAATACTATTTATTTCAAATGTATTTCTCATAATGCTCAATTGATTGCCTAAATGATTCCAGGCAAAACACAAGCATTTACACTGCTTAACTAGCTTCACAGACTGTGTATTCATTTTGTGCTATGTTACACTAAATCAATGCTTTAGTTCCCCCTCCATCATTAACATTAAAAAGGTCACCAGCACAGGAAATACCTCAGCGTGATATCACTGCATGTGCAACAGAAACGTGACCCAGGCATATAAAAGGACCCAGGCATTACATCATGATGTCACACATACTGTCCAGGTAAGCGCACAAACACACACGCACATACAGTCTCTGCATGTACAGCAGCATGTCATTCTGTCTTTATAGGAAAATGCCCTCAGTCCAGCTAAGTTAGCTCAACTTAAAACTTGTAAAAGACTGGATTTTACACAATGACCCATGTAAAAAAAAAACAAAAAAAAAAAAAAAACAACACAATAAAGACACAGACGATGCTGTTGCTTCTGCAACTTGACAGGAACACATGTCAGACGTCTCAACCGAAACTTTTCCACATATTAATGTTGCCACATTTAGTTTTTACATGTATTGTCGTAATGTATGTGTGAAATTCACTGGATTATTACATTAATACCAGCCTTTCTTAACTACTCATGTTGGAACAGAGAAAGTAGGAAGTTCAAACTGGACAATTGTGACATTAATGGATGAACAAGGTTCTCACTGGCAGTCGCTGGGTTACAGGTTTACCGACAATATGCTACAGGGACACAGAAGGAGGACATAGTCGTTATTGTTCAAAGAACGTTTTTCAATATGATTTCTTGCAGGACAAACTACATCAGTACACACATTTTATCACAACAGCACAACCTTCCACAAGTCAATCCATTTTCTATCAGGTTTTACCGTTATACAAAAAAAGTCTTACAAAAATACCAATACATTCATTGAAGGAAATGTGTCAATTTCTGAAAAAAGTGCTCTTGTGTAACTGATCATGTACGGTATGTCGCTTTCCCTCTCACTCTCTTTTTTTCCTCTCTTCAGGTAGCTTGTTTTAGATAAAGACCACAGGGGAGATTCACAGTATTGGGGTTAACAGTTGGTGGCCAGACCAGGGCACATTTGCTCAAAGAAAAGTGCAAATTAAGTTGGGACAGAGTGTTCAGGGTGTGCAAAAGTTTAGATACTGCCACTGGACCCCAGCTGCTATGGGGGAAGGTTGGTCAGGAGCGTTCTTGGGCTGCGTACTGTGCTTTAAGGAGGACAGGACGTCACAACAACCAGAGGTGATGGCGATCGGGGAGCAGACATGATGGCAAGACTGGCTCAGGGTCTGCCTAAGCTAAGGTTAGTGGGAATCCAAGCTGAAATCAGCATCTCAGATATTGTTTTGTCTTTGTCGCGTTCCAGCCAGCACTGGGGTCCAACTGCTGGAGAGAGAAGTGGTAGGCGTCAGGAGGTGTTTCGGATATGGGGTCCAGCAGCAAAGACATATTCTCATGCCTCCATATACTGGGGAGGTGGCTCCTTGGGTGGGATGGCGATGGCCTCCTCATACGGTGGCAGCAGGACCTGAAATGGAGCAGAAAACCAAAAGCTGGGTGAGTCCAAACTAAAATACACTATTCTGTTTACTGGCAGGTGCAGTATCACATGACTTTTACATAGCTTGTTTGTTTTATACTTTTTTTTTTTTTTCCCAAAATGCAACACAGTGCATTAGAGTGTTTGATCAGAAAGTTGTTAATAAATAAAATGGCATTGTAAGCACCACATAGAACACAGGAAGTGATTTCACACACAACCTTAGTGAGTCTTCCCCAAAGCCTTTCACGCTCTTTATTCTCCACCCCTATAGAAGGCATTACTGGCAGGAAGGACATCATCCTTTACAGGCCAGATTGCCTTTTCTTCAAAGGTCTTTCTCTGTAAATAGTGTTATAAAACCAGCCCTGCTGCTAATTCAGTGAGAGAGAGACAATCTGCTCTGAGGGGCTGGAATTGTGAAACAGCCAGAGAGGCCCGGCGAACACATCATGGGGATGTTTTGAAATGAAGCAGACAAGCAGACAATTATGTAACGTTCAGAAGAAGAGAGGGGGACGGACACAAATATATAAAGAGAGGATGATGAGGGCGGAAAGAGTGAAAGAGAGTTGACCCTTGTGCATTTTAATGGCATTTATATAAAAGCATGGAAAATAAGCAGCTGGGTAGTTGAAGTTTCGAGACTATAAAAAGCCATTTAGACACACTGCCGGCTTTCCATTAGTAAAAAATAGATGGAGTGCTCTGTTCATTCAGTTCGGTTTGTGGAGGGAATGCAATGTTGAAACCATACAGTCAGGCAGATATAAAAGCAGTTTAGCTTGTTTAAACCATCCTGGTTGCATCTAAAACTACTTGTTCCCTGATATTTCTCTAACTAAAAGGCACAAACCTTGTGCTCTGGCCTTCACTTTGACCTAGTTGCTCAGTGGTTTAGCCTCATTTTCTGGATCTTTCTAGTATACGTATAGTTATCTCTATGTATAGATTGGTTGTAAAAATATGTGCTTTCTTTTACCTGTTAAGGTCCACTCATGTATTAAATCTTCAATATTTTCCCCAGTTTATTATCTTTTTGTTTTTTAATCAAGCAACATTTAATAATTTGATAAGGATTTAAAATATGCAAAGATTTAGAATTTTACACTGTATTTTAATGAGCTAATAAAATGCATAATTTATGGGTGTATTCAGTTATATTTTTGACTCATTTGACAATGTTTGACTGACTTTGCATCTGTTTCAGGTCTTCATACTTACCTGCTAACCCACAAAAAATTTCTTCACTCTACAAATTTTAGTTCTAAGTTAAAAAAAAAAAAAAAAAACCATTTCCTTTACCATGTGTGCAGCCTCCATCATGTCTGCAGTGGACAAAACCGACTGGCACATTCCCAACATTTGCTCAAAGACCATATGATACACAGTATGACAGCAGACCCTGCAGGATTAGCTACTGCCTGTAGAGTCTGTTTCATAAGGTGAAAAACGTCAGCAGAGAACCCGGGCCACAACAATGCAAGGACAAAGTGACTGACAAATGAAGTGCTGTGCATTTGGATGACAGTGGGTGTGAGACAGATTAATGTCTTATGCATCAGGGTGGAGGATTACAGACAGACAAATGGAAACCGTGACTACACTAACCCTCTCAGGAAGCCATGAGTCAACACTGGGGGGGGCAACACTGCCTCTAACCAGCCACCCAGGCACACCTCAGCACGCCCTATAGCGGCTACTGTACTGCTGCGTACAGCACCACTGTCACTTCACTGACTGTCAGACAACTGACATAAAACTGTGACAGCGCTGGTATATTTAAACAGCTCGACAGCAGAATCCTAATACTGGACAGTTTTCCTGGACTGTGTGTACTGTACTGTACACACTACTTTTCTAGTGTCTATGATTTATTGTAAGCTGCACTGAACTGCAATAACATAAAAAAGTATAATATTTAATTTAGTGTAGGTGACTAAAACCTCAGATGTTGAGACATCACAAGAGGTTGAAGTTGATGTGCTATTATGGAATCATCTTCACCTTATATAATAAATTGTAAGCTTGTAAGCCAAGGTCAGTGTTGGGCAAAGGCAATTATATTATGATCTGAGGATGGGGGGTTTACAGTATGTCTTTGAGGTAAGGAGCTTGCCGGTGGATGTGAGGACTCACCGTGGTGTCGTTGGTGGTGACATAAACAAGGACTTCTGTGGTGCCTCTGCCGCTTACATATCTGTAGCAGTTCCACACACAGCCAATCAGGTAGGCCTATACACAGGAGGTGGAAACAAAGAACAAACGACGACCTTTAGCAACATCATTTTCACATTTCATCATTATTGATACTCATCTATTCATCAAGTTAGCTGAGAGTAGGGGTGCATCATAAGTTGGTGCATCGACTGTGATATACCAACTATCTTTGAGAACAGACAGGAAAGTCTGCACAGTGGTAAAAATATAAAACATTTTCCTGGACAAGTTGCCCTTCTGGTTTGACCAAAGGCAACTTATCAGGCATCTCCTGCCTCAGTCAGGCTGAGCCTACACTGAGGTTTAGGTTTGTCTCACTTGGCAGAAGAACAGGAGGTTCATTGTGTATGTGTGTGTGTGTGTGTGTGTGAGCAGCCTGCTGAGCTGGTACCTCCGCCAACAATAAGAGCAACCAACCAACCAACCAACCAGGAAGCCAAGCAGCTTTACCATCTGTGGATCTGACTTCCTTGTGTAATACCAACTCTATACTGACACCAACTTAGATTAAGTTAACTGAGATTAACCACAGTGAACATAGATTTGGATGCATAATTATACCTTTAACACAAAATGCTAATAGTGCTGACCCTACGGCTAAGATTACTACAGAACAAATTATTAATTTGTTTATATAACACAGCACGTAGTTATTTTTCTTAACACAATACATTAAGTTATTGCCCACTCCAAGTTTTAATTTGTTCAGCTGACTGAACACAGTCTGCCTCTACACTCCATTAAACCAAAGCATTCAATCAGTAAACAGGGTACATACTTTGCATTTTTCTGTCCTTGACCCTGAAACAGCTATATCAGAGTGGCAATTGTCTGGTTGACAGTACGCATCCCTACAAAGTCTGAATTTGATCGTTTTGCTCATTTACTTCAAACAGTGAATCACACATTCTCTCGTTTTCTTCATCCAAGCATCAGTCTCTGCTGCATCCCACTCCTCTTCTGTCCAGCTCTCCCTCTTTCTGCCTGTTCGGCCTGTATCATTTATGGCAAATGCAGTCATATGGAGAAAGTTGGCTTCAGCAGGAAATTCAGCAGGTGCTACCTCCATACTGAGAGTTTAGTGCATCCTTGAGGTTTCAGGTCTGGCCCTTTTCCAGTGGACTGACTCAATTATCATCAGCACAGGGAAAAGCAGCCAGTAAGCACAGCACATCAATAACATCAGTTTCTATTGATTTTGCTTGGCAAATGTGCAGTTTTGAGCAAGCACACATCTATACTTGATGTTTGCTAAATTTGCAGCAATAATGAGTTCAAGTACTCCATATACTCAACAAAACACTGTCTGACTCATGACGTTTATAATGGAGTCCAACAGTGTGTCTTCCAGTGGCTTCCTATCATAATACCCCATCTCTGGCTTTGGACATCTGCCGAGAACATTTCCAATCTGAGCTTAGAGGAGAAACAACTTGGTCTGATTGTACAGATGATTGCAACTTGTCCCATCTCGTCCCAGGGCCCTAGAGCATAGTTGTGCTTGGCGAGTCATCCATGCATTAAGGGGGAATTAGCTTGACAGGAGTTGGTTTCCTCTTGTCCCTGACCCTGCTGCGCTCTGACTGTGTGATAATCTCACGAATAGCATTGATAATGGGAACGTTCACACTGGCAGATTCATTTTGCATGCCATATGGTTCACATTGCTATGAGTGTGAGACTTAATCATCTGAATTACACTGCAATATGATTGAGAACATCTTTAAAAAGGAAATGCTGCAAGGAACAAAATAAGTGGGTGTGTGTAATAGCTAACAATGTGTTACATTTATAATTTCATTTAAGAAATATACATTTTTCTGTACAGTAAGATGGTTATAGATAATGGACGTTCACCAAAGTAAAAAAAAAAAAAGACTGTAGGCTTACCTTGAAGGAAAGGATGCAGCCAATGAAGAGGAGGACTGCAAAAACTAGGCACATGTTGTTGGTGGACATGATGTCCTCTTTGTAAGGGAATGTCCCCGGCTGAAAGAAGGGAGAGAGGTGGGGAAGAGAGGATAAATGAAAAGAAATAAATGTTAACAAAATCAATGAAGAGAAATGTGACAGAGAGAGTAGGAGAGTGGCCTTTTCCCTGGCCTTTTTAAATCAGCCAAAACTTGACCTTTAAACTTTAAAGAACTCAAGAGTCTAAAAGGGGCATCAAATTTGCATAACTATGTTCATGTCTGCTTGGTTGTTTTGCACTAAATGCCTCTTTTTTAGCAATGTTACTCAACAGATGAACTACTAACCCCTGAATCTGCCTTGTAATAATCACAACTATGCATTGTAGCCTTTGACAATATCTCAAGCACAAAAAAAGGGACGGCAGTTGCTCACCAGCTGCTGGAGGTAGTCCTGCACCGTGTTGGGATAAACCACCACACTAATGGCTACCAGCGTGTTAAGGGCAAAGTCGAAGATTTGGTAGCAGAAGAATGGAATGATCCAAGCAGCATGTTGCTATACAGGAGAGATTGAAAATAGATGAAGAAACTCTGAAAGCCCCTCAAGCTCAGATGTCAGCTTGAATCTCCTTTGTGTGTTTATTTACCTTGTAAGCACCATACGTTGCCATGCCACATATTAGAATCATGAGTAGGGATATTGCAGTGGCTATGCAGATATCTGCAGAGAAACAACACACAAAAAACAGAACAATATGAGAACAGATAATCTGGTTTATCCGTGAAGAACAGCAGCACATGTAATTTCACTGGAATCCTTGAATCCACTGATGACATCAGTCTGATGTAATCTGAAAGTCTTCATGGGGACATGGTGTTTTACAAAACAAAACACCTTAAGTACCCTCACTATTTTTAGCACCAAATCTGCCCTTGAGAAAACATGATCAGCACATGGTTAATTGTTATGCAAGAGTTGCTAAATTTGACACTCTTCTCACATTTCTGTCACAGCTGTGAAAACCACTGATGAGACACTGTCACAGAAACTAACAGGGATCCACTGATATCAAGTAAAGACCGGACATCTGCATAAGTGCTGGTGAGTAAAATGGGTCCCAGATGACCATGCAGCACTAGCTGTTACTGAACCAGGTAGTCCCAATGAAAAAGTGGAATCAGTCCATCGCTGGTAGTTTTTGTGAGGATGATTAGCATAAAAACAGAACTTCTAACTTGTATAAAGTACCAAAAAATGCAATACAGATATACCATGTGCAATCATGTCTGTCGTTTTCCACCTACACTCAGCAACAGTGATTACTATAACATTGATACTGCGTTAAAACCGAGGAAATGAGGATACCCTTCCATCTTAATCCCTGGCTACGCACATTAGACACAGATACACATGTTCATACATACTATATATAAACCACACAGGTATAGATGCACTGTCAGCCACAACAACATTATTTGAGGGAAAGCGTGACAAGATGGCCATTTTAGTCCGTTGGAGAATCAGAGTAGTTGTTTTTAATCAGAGTAGCCAGTGACACGGTCTACGGTGTTCCAGAAGCCACTATGATGATAATGATGATGGCTGCTGGAGGGGAAACACCGAAAATACGGACAAACTCCAATTTTCTTTCTCTGTGGTGCTCAGTCTACTCAGCTATGTCAGTGCTGAGAGCAGTGTTCTAGGCAAAGAAGTGGTGCACACATAGGATAGGTGCAGAAATATATGCGGCTATATGGGCATGCCTCCGATTTTAATGAGGGCTCTCTAATATTGTTAACAGGGCTATGAAACGTTATATTGTGTGGGAGCTAAGTTACTCATGTGACATCGGCTATATCAGGCTTACATTAAATAACACAAATGTTACACTGCTTATACCAAAATATTGATAAGTGACAACACATAATGTAGATACAACACCCACAAAGTCAGGCCTAATGTACCATACAAATAAATCAACTTTTAGTACTTATTTTGTATGTTAAACATTGGTTAAATATTAAATATGGTACTCTGAGAAGGTGGAACAAGAAAATGTTTGGTATTTTTCCTTGAAAGATTACTCAAGCTATTAATTTATTGCCGATTAATCTCACGTCAACTCAATGATTCTGAACTCTAGTTTCTTTATGCCAATTTTATACGATAAACAGCTTCACTGGAAACATCGGCTAGATCCTGTAAACCACTAAACAATTTATACTAAGTCGGACATGTAACAACAGTAGGATTAGCTGCACTCACTTGCATCGTCCATGACATCAATGTCTGTGCCCAACTCGGAGCTGGTGAGGTGATAGCGGTACTGAACTGGGTCATTGAGAGCTGACAACAAGATGAGTAGGACGACTGCATTGATGAGCTGTGGGGAAAATAAAATCAATATTAATATTACATTTCAATCATGACTCACCGATTCTTTACATTTCTGGATTAACTTTCAAGCGACTGGGTGTACTGTAAATAAGCACCATATGTTCATTAGAGTACATCTAACAATTATTTCTATTGATTTGTCTATTGATTTTTTTAGTATTAATTAGTTTCAGCCAGAAAATAATCCAAAATATAAATTTAAAAAATAATCCGTGTTCAAGATCATGTTCACAGAGCCCAAGGTGACATTCAAAGTGCCTTTTTCATCAAACAAACAGCTCCATGCAGTCACATAAATGACATGGAGATGAATCATTGTTGAATCATTTCATGTTAATCCTAACTGATTAGGGTTAGTTGACTAGTTCTTTCAAATCTAATATTGATATATGAATCAGGGTCAGAAGCAGCATTTATCCAAGCAAAATGACTTTGAGTCTTATAGATCACAGTTTTCATCATATGACAACCATCTGATTTATGAAGATATCTGTTGTTTTTTCTGTTATTGGATCGTTTTGACAACACAAGCTAGTTGATTTGCAGTAACACTGAGGTAAAAAAAAAAAACAACAACAAATGGTTAACGTTATTAATGGTCGGGGATTTACCAGGCTTACTGAACTATGTTTAAAACTCCAGGTTAACCAGTGAGTAAAAAGAGAAGCGAGGCCCATATTTAACTGGTGCAAATATAGGACAAATCAGAAGGACGTGCTGATTATAGGTTATAAACTTAATTTAACACAATCCCAATTTTAATTGAATGTAAATGCACGGCCACAAATTGAAAATATGTCTTGTTGAAGATATGAATTTGGTTTAAAATGATGAAAATATCCAATAAAGAAACGTTGAATGGAAATTATGGCGACAAACAAGAAAACTCTGTAGTTTATATTCGGTAACGGTTATAACGTCGATGTCAAATCTAAAGGGAGAGACAAAAACAAATGGAAAACAGCTAGCTAACTTAGCTTCTGCTTCAAAACTCCGCAGTACTTGACATTTATCTCATATATCGGCGAATATTCCACACATCCAGTCACAATTAAAGATATCTGGGCTGACATGGAATGAAAAAATTGGACTCACCATATACCATATGCCCAGAATAATGGTGCCCGTCCGTACGTGGCAGCAAAGGCAGCAGCTCGTCGAGTACCACCGGTCCCACGGCGAAATCATCTTTTAGCCTGGTATGGACTGTCAAACTATTTCATGAATGCTGCAGGGAATTAAATAAGGCTTTAACGTATAGATAAAGAAACAGGAGATAGTTGGCGTTTTGGGTGCTAGGACCGCAACATCCAGCGTATGCTCGAAACGATGTTCGGCTCTTTCCGTAAGTGGACTGACGAACAGAGAGCCGTTGATCTGGATCATCCCGGAGTCACGTGACCACAGCGGGATTTTGACCAACATCCGGGGGATGGATGCTGATGGATGCAAAACGCTTTATAATCTCACAAAATCCTCCAGACCTCAGGGTTTTAGTCAACAGAGCACAATTCAAAGCTATTTTTTCATTTATTGACGGGTTCTTACTGTGTTCATGTTACATACACCGCCCTTAGTCCGGTTCAAAGTGCGTTTTTAAATAAAAAAAATAAAATGTGGGATGTGACACAAAAAAAGCCTAGATATTGTTCGGAGAGTCTGTCCTTAAAAATCTGACTAAGTGAATTTAAAACAACAAAGCTGTAACTATGATCATTAGGCATCAGAAGTACATGGACTTTCAAGGATCACAATCAGAATAGTTTGGGTACCATAAATCTGGAGTTGTATTAAACAGCCAAATAAAACCTGGTATGTGCTCCACTGACAAGTTTCACATTTACTGTAAAAATGTTCTCAAAACAATGCAAGGTTGGATTATCAACCAAGTAAAGTGGGCCCCAGAACAGCAGATGGCCCCAAAAGCTGCAGGCTCATTGTGCATTTACTGTACAGTAAGATGGTTTTACTGTAACATAGTTTGAAGTATGGTAACAGGTAATGCTGTATGCACTGCTACCCTACAATATCAACTGACATAATAGTCTTCTAATTTACTTTAAGGCTTAATAGCATGATGTCACCATTAAAGAAAAATCACAAAACTAAACAAATAACTACAGGTGAGTGTGTATTTCACTGCAGTGTTGGAACAAGAAACCAGTCTTCCCCTTGTGTCATGTGTTGTTTTGTGCCAATATCCTGGACCAAGCATGACAGATGGGCCAGTAACTGCAGCTCTAAGCTCCGGTGGGTGGACCGCATCAACGTCACATTAGGGGATTTTCCACTCCTACATGCCATGACTTAATACTGACCAGACTGCCACCTCTTTCCAATGCCAGAATGCAATTTAAAGAGGAAATCTCAAACTGATGGTCCATTTGTGATACAACATCCACAGTTAGTTTGAATTATTAGTATGAAATATTTGTTTGAGCATAGAGAGAGCTCTGACAAAATCATTTGAAATACACAAGCCTTACAATCCATTACAGAACAATAAATATATAATGTTGGTGGTGGTTGGTGGCTGAGTGGTTAGCACTGTTGCCTCACAGCAAGAAAGTCATGGGTTTGCAACCCGGCCTTTCTATGTGGAGTTTGCATATTCTCCCCGTGCTTGTGTGGGTTTCCTCCCACAGTCCAAAAACATGTATGTCAGGTTGATTGGTGACTCTAAATTGCCCATAGGAGTGAGTGTGGTTGTCTGTCTTTCTTTGCCTCTATGTGGCCCTGTGATGGACTGGTGAGCTGTCCAGGGTGTACCCCTGCCTTTCACCCAAAGAGAGCTGGGATAGGCTCCAGCAGATCCCTATGACCCCGGTTAAGGAGTAAGCGGGTATAGAAAATGGATGGATGGATGTTGCTGCACTGTACTGACCTATTTCAGGATGCGTGAAGCTTGTGGTTTTCAGATGGCAGGACTTTGGATAGATAAATATATATATTTTTGAAACAGCATTAGCAAGTGATTTTCATAGCAGGAATTTGAGCAGCCACAGTATCATCTATTATAAATTAACTTTCCCTATAATATCTATGGAAGTTTTTTGGATTCTTTTTTCAATTTGCAATTCAATTTACAATTGGCAATTCAATATGCAATTTCAACATGCAATTTGAAAATGTATTTTGCATTTGGCAATTCAATGTGCAAAGTGGCACAACAATCCCCTGGTAGTGGAAAAAAAAAAACATGATATGCCTCTAAAGTGAAGCTGGATGGACAGTGAGCCAGAGATTGAGAGAGATTAAAATCTGGTAAATCCTAAATGAACTGCGAGATAAGGGATGGAGAGATGAGGCGAAGGAGGTCAGGCTGTGTAAGTGTGCCATGCGACTGCCTCACCACATAGACTGGGACATTGTTTTTGCCTCCGGACGGTGGCTGCAACCGGGGCCTATCACAGGCCCGCTGACACACATTTCCACCAGAGCATATAGTGAATCCTTGTATTACTCACAGATTTGGTATTTACTTGAATGAATTAAAATGACAGGCAAACAGACAGGGAGAATGCTATCAGTATTATTTCTGCACTAAAAATAAATACAGGATGATTTTAATATAAATTAAATAGTTTTACATTTATCAATTAACATAGAAGTGCACTAAACTATTATGAGCCCAGACTGACTCCACACTGCTGAGATCAGGGCTCTGTGGGGGTCAGACCATCTGCTGCAGGACTCCTGGTTCTTCTTGCCCCTGGAAATAGTTCTTCATGAAAGCTGGTGACAAGCTCATAATGAACCCAGCTTGTCACCATCAGACACCTGATGGTCTTGTGTGATAAGAATCTAAAACATTTAAAGTGCTTAAAACGTCTCCACAGTACTCTAAATATATTGTTTAGAGAAAGAGCTTCAACTTAATGAAATCACTTCTAAAAATATAAGCAAATCCCTATAAAACTGAATACTGTCAACTTTTTAAATCATTTACTTTAGGTAATATGGGTCTGAAGGCACTAACCAAGCAAAATATCAGAATTTACAGTTCTGTTTTTAGCAGCCAGGTTTCATTGAAGACAAAAAGGTGATTACAGTAACAAGGTGATATCAAGCATTTCTCATTTATTTTTTCATCTTTACCAAACAAACATAGAAATATCATTTGTATCTCCTCAATAAACAAAATTATTCACAAAAAAAACATTTGCTAGAGACAAGTATATAAATACATTGATTGAATAATTTTTAATCATCAGTAAAAAGTAAACAAAAAAAAGGCGCCTGAAGCCACAGCGAGATATTTTGTTCTCTGAGATCTACCAACAATTTATGTACCACCACTAGCAGATCAACACCTTGATGCTCTACAGCACTTTGCCTACCAGCAACAGGCTCCTGCTGATGTTTGCTAAATTCGGTTCCACAGAAACACTGTAATTTGTTCTTAAAAAAAGCTATTACAGTATATACACTGAGTGGTACTCCAGGAGCCATTACTTAAAAGTTAAAGCAAGATATCATCCATTTAATGTCATGTACACAAGTACTATTATTAAAGTCATGCAAGATGAAATGAATTCTGACATCAAGACTTGCAACTGGATGGACACTATTAAAAAAGGATGCCAATGCAAAGTTTTTTTTAAAATACATTTACAGGTTAAGGCAATGGAATTAAATTCCTTTAATATACGTGTAATTGTGTGTGTGCGCCAACTTCAATATAAAATTAAAGCTGCTCCACATCAAATTTCGATGTATGTATTCATTCTTAATTTATGTCAAGAATGTTTTCCTGCATCGTAAATCCAAAGTCAGGTACAACCCAAAACATTAACGTTTCACATTCCGCTAAAAGATGTCAACATTAAAAGGAAAGTACAGCCTTTTGCACAGTGCAATTATAGAACTAGAAAAAGCCCTTACAATCTGTACATATGGCATAGCTTTTTCTAGCACAAAAACTGGAAGAAAATATTTTGGAAAAAAAAAAAAAAAAAAAAAATCAGTGGAAGAAAGACCATTATATCTCTAAAGAAATCTACACAGTTCAGCCAGATAAAAATAGATACACTCAGAATGATAAAAGAAGAGGGGGCAATGCTCAATAATACTACTGCTTTATGGGATAATCCCACCACTAAACTTCACATTAGTGCCTCCTGGTGGCTCATATCAGTTACTGTGCTCTCTGCATACAGTGCCCAGGGTAAATCCAGAATCTAGCTACGTCTGAATTTCATATTTAGCATTGTTTTTTGAGAAAATTCTGATTTAATCCATAATTAATGAATCAGTACATTTTAAGGTGTCAGTGCTAGTGTGAAGTATGTTATTTAAGCTGATTTGGGAAAACTTAAGTGTGGTGCATCCTTTTACATGGTTGGATAGTGAAGCGGCAGATTGAACAGCAGGACTGGTTGTAAAGAAGTTCCTATGGCTGAGCTACTTTTTTCTGCAGTGAAACTTACCCCCATAATACTTGACATCAAATTTATCCCAACCACATCTGCCATTCTTCATAAAGAAACTTCTATAAACTACAAAGCCTGCCATAAATTTTTGTATTGTAAGGACAGATTTGGGGGAATATTACTTGAAAGAGAGGTAAAGTAATGTTAACACCGTACTCACATATAAGGGTTAAAGGTCACTGTGAAAACTTCTTGTCTATACTTGCTTTAGATTTGCCCCCATAAAGCCTTCAGCAAGACATCAGAATAGATTTTTGCTTGAAAGTGTGGCTTTTTTTCTGCATTATCTTATGAAGACAATCACTACATTGACTTGTAATCTGTTCAACTAATACAATAAAGTCTGTCTTTAAACAATAAAACTCCAAATTAATCCTTTAAATATGACACCAGCACTCACATGCAGCTTGTGCTCACAGTTTATAGTTATTTATAAAATGGTAACAGCATGGCCAACCAAAAAAGCGCAACCCCTCTGGGGACTAAAACGTATAATAAAAATAAAACTAAATTAAGAATTAAAAACACAGTCTTGACAAAAAAAAACCAAAAAAAAAAACACTTTTGATGCCATTAAAAAATAATTACATACACATGTACCTGCACTGCAAGTCTGCCTGCCCTACCTCTGTGGCTGGTATAACCTCCACTCTGGCTGCAGTGTAGCAAATAGTGCAAATTAGTTAAGATTTCAGTCCATGGGACCGCATTTCATCACGATATTCAAGCAAGCAGGTGATATCTTCCCACTTGTTTTCTTTTTGTTTCTGTAACTGATCAACTGTTAATGTATCTCAAAAGGAAACTCTGTACCTGGTAATTATTGCATTGACACATTTAACAATCATTTGCATATGGTTGTTTGGACCTGTGATGTGACTTCATGTTTCCCTTCGGACCTTTTTCTTCTGGTTGGGTTTTGGAGGCTCCATAATCTGCTCAGGTTTCTCTGCAAGTACATTACAAAAGGTAAAAGAGAAAAGAAAAAAGTTGAGTGTCTTCATTTAAAACATATGGACGTGAATTACAGCTTGAGTTTTAAAGAAATTTATGGAAAAGAACAGAGACTGAATTGACCCTTATGGGTTGTTACTACTATACAGTTTATATACTGTAATTCATTCACGGTCTCTGTGTCTTTTTTTGCTTATTGTAAGTGAACACAGATTCACAATGAGAACTGCTGAAACATACTCTGAGAGGGGGGTATGTTGGGATTCTGCTTTTTGGAAGCCTGAATGGGAAGCTCTTGAGGTTTGGGGACTGCATTGACCAGTAGAGCTGAGCTCACCATCTGCAATCAAACATATGGAAATTAAATATGGCTACAAAACAGGAAAGATGACTACATTCATCTGATGTGTATATGTTTATTTATATATATATATATATATATATATATATATATATATATACATATAAATAGAACAAACACAACACTTTGTAGAAAATATTAATCTGACATTTTGATTTTTCTTGCCTGAGACTCAGATGCAGCCTCCTCTTCTGTTTTCTTCTTCTTTTTCTTCCTCTTCTTGGATTTGGCTGCTCCCCCAGAGGGATCCTCACTATCTTTATCATCTTCTGATACCTGCCATAACAAAAACAGTCAAACTTAGATTTTTTTTTTTGAAAATCAGATTCAAGGTAGTTTAGAAGGTGTATACAGTATAAATAGTCACACTGGGGTTTGGAAAGCAAGACCTTGTTGGGTGCAGGCAGGTCCTTCAGTGGAGGGGCTTGTGTCACTATCACAGGAGGGTCTTCATAGTTTCCCCAGTGCTCTGTGGGGGCATTCCAGTCAGAGCTGGGATCCACCGCTGCCATCCCATCTAAAAAATTCATATGAACAGCACAAAAGTTGGATAAAAACAAATCCTGAATCCTGATGCTTTCTTTTAAACAAGCAGAAGCAGTTTAAAGGGGTATGGTTGCTGAGACACTTACTGAATCCAGACCACTCATCAACATCAGGGCGGCTTGCCCACTGCAGATCAATTGAATTTGATATAGAGTCTATGAGAAATAAACAGTAAACCAGCCATGACTAAAGAAACACACTGGCAGCTGCTGAAGTGACGTTTAAAACTACATCAGACATTTTTCACTGAAGCTGAGAGTTAATCGCAATACTAACCTGTAGTGTTTAGACCCAGCATGGAATAAGAGACAGGGTTGAGATCAGTCTTTGTCCGGCCATCAATGCCACGCCATGCTGCTGGCGAGAGCACACAGAAACACAGATTATGCTGTTGGAATGCTGTACTGGCAAACCAACAGGGCAGCACAGATTTGGCATTAACATGTAAGTTCTCTTTAAAAAAAAAAAAAAAGAATTCACTGATATCCATCCATCCATACATCTTCTTCCACCTATCAGTGGAAGAAGGGGCCAGGTCACGGGGGCAGTAGCCTAAGCAGGGAGACTCAGACTTCCTTTTCCCTGGACACTTCCTCCAGCTCTTCCGGGGGGACACCAAGGTGTTCCCAGGCCAGCCGAGAGACATAGTCGCTCCAGCGTGTCCTGGGTCTTCCCCGGGGCCTCCTCCCGGTGGGACATGCCCAGAACACCTCCCCAGGGAGGCACTCAGAGAGGCATCCGGAACAGATGCCCGAGCCACCTCAGCTGGCTCCTCTCGATGTGGAAGAGCAGCGGCTCTACTCCGAGCCCCCCCGAGTGACCAAGCTCCCTATCTCTAAGGGAGCGCCCGGCCAACCTGTGAAGCTCATTTTAGCCGCTTGTATCCGAGACCTTGTCCTTTCGGTCATGACCCAAAGCTGATATAAGGAACAATATAGTTCAATATAGACATTCACTCATGTACAGTAAGAGAAACACTTTCCATTTCCCTGGACCTGCTCAGTGGTAGAATAATGATAAAAACAATACAAGTTACGCTGTTATGAATATAGATTTTCAAATGATTTTGATGCCTCCTAACAAAGCCACTTACCAAATAGTAACTCGTTTTAACAATGCATCACTACAACCTTTCATTTTTCTTGCAATACCATTTCAGCCCAGGTGATGAATCAGTTCAACCATATCATTAAAATAATTATGCAGCCCATAAAATTAGACTTAGAATAAAAGAACGATGTGAAAAAGAGCGTTTTGTTATTATGACTTTATCCTATTTTGACTTCATAGGACTGTAAAAAATTGCCAGAATGGCTGTACAGACACCAGTGAAGAGCACCATTAAAGCTCACACCACACAGAATTTAAATACAGTTAAAACTCGGAATATTTAGCCTCAAGGTTAAAAAAGGACCATCAGCTCCTTCCCAACAGTTTGATTTAACCCTTATAGCCATTATGTCATTTCAAATTTTTCATCTATCCAGCCTGAGGTAGTACCTTGTGTCTCCTGACCCCAGCACTGGGGCTCAGCTGGAGCCCTGTAATGTGGAGCTGTAGAAATGGTGCTCCACTTGGTTCCCTCCATGGCACTGATCTGACCTGGAAGCTTCAAGGAAATGTCAGTCCATCCTCCACTGACCGAAGTCTCCTCTCTCCAGCTGGAGGTCACTAAGGGGACAGAATTACAGCAGTCTTTGTTATTCAAGCACAATCTAAAATTTAGTCAATGTAAATCAGTCATAGTAGGGAAAGCACATTTAAAGTTGCAAAAATATTGTTGATTTAAATATCACTTTGAAACATTAAAAAGTTTTTCTCAGATAAATAAAGAAGGAAGACAGGAAAGAAAGGCGAATTGATAAAATGTTTTCTCATCTCAATAAAAGTGAAAATTGTCTTTCAGCTCTGTCTTTACCAGATCTGCTGGCTGCATCCTTCTTTCCAGTTCTTCTTGAAGGCAGGGACTCTGACACAAAGTGTAAGAAAAAAAACTACAGTTGAGTTCAACATTAATACATCCTTCTAGCTTTTGAGTTTGAGTGAACTATTGCCAACTACATGTAAGCTGACCCTTTGTTAAAACAATGTCTATAAACATTTCACATATGCTTATCATTTTTAAGAAAACAATATTTGAATAATATTTTAATGATAGGCCCAAGTTTTTGATTACTTCTCTAACCTTGAATATAACACAAAACACAATAATCCAACATCTAAGTGCAGTTAATCCTCGCCACATAAATACCATGGGTTCCTCTGTTCTTCTTAGTGTTGGTAGGTGCTGTGGCTACAGGTGTTGCCACAGGAGATTTGGGGGCCTCCACACCTCCTGGACTACCAGAGTCATCAGGGCCCTTGTCCTTCCTGCGCTGCTGCCTCTTCCTTTGGTTACTGACTTTGGTCTCCCATGCACCTATTGGACACATAAAAAAAAAAAAAAAAGATAAAACCAACAACAACAAATGGTCACAAATTGTATTTTAGATGGCTGGATGTTTGGGTGTTTTCAAGAGGAAAAATTAATAAACGATGTAGTGACATGCCAGTTAGCAGTAAGCTCTTTCTTTCAGTGTGTGAGACTAATCAATGCTGGAGATATCAAATAGGATGTAAATACTGAAAACCTGAGTGGGTGTAGCTGCGAGAACTAATAGAAACATCCGTTTGAAAATGAGAAGTTGTGAAAGTTCCCCTAAAAGGGCTTTCTTACCATCATCAGGCTCCTTCCCATCAGTTGAAGACACATGCTGGACTGGTTTCACATCTGTCTTTGTTTTCTTCTTGTTCTTTTTCACCTGAGCTGGGGTCTGTACCTTTTGACAGGCAGAAATAAAAGGTATATTGATGTAAAATACTGGGGTAATTTAAAAAAAAGTACCCTGATCACATGTTTATAGCAGGACTGACACTTAAAGACATATAAGCAATTAAGAGTGAGAAAACCCACACAGATCTCGCACGCTCCATGGTCCAAGGGGATTCAAACACAGAACCTCCTTGCTGCGAGGTGCCCACAATTGTGGGTTTCCTGTTAATTTTAGCAGCTGCTCAAACTTACTTTCTCAGTTTTGATCTGTGGGGACAGCTTGGAAACCACCTCAGTCACTTTAACTTCCTCTTGAGCTATAGTCACTGGTTGTCCATTGTAGTGAGTCTTCTGGGTGCAAATAGACAAACACTAATTAAACATGATGTTGATAATCCAGCAATATAGGAAACCTTAAACTTAGCTAAAATTGCAGAATAATGTAGCCAATTTGTAATTTTATGATTCATATTTAAAATATATCTGAACTTTACAGTTTCATCAAGCAGACAGTTATATTATTGATTGTTTACATGCGATTATAAAGGCGATTGTCCGTATACTGATTTATCTTGAACCTGTTTCTGAGATTTTATATTTGCTTCAGCTTTACAGGAGCTTCTTTTATTGGTAAACATGTGAAACCTATTACCATGCATTGAGCGCAGTTTATTAAAAGGACTGAGCTGCTTCAGGTGTTACGGTCCTGGCTAATGATGTTTTTACTAGCTAGCCTTAGGGTGGCTTGTAGTTTGGCTAGTTAGCGTCCAAAACAAGCCACAGTGATTTGCTAACTGGTTTATTTTTATCATTTGTAACCGGATTGTCCACAGATAGACCGATATAACGCTACTGCTCTACTGCTAATGACAAACTGGGCTGTAACGCCATAGCTGCTGTGTCAGAAAACATGAGCTAACACGTTCGCTAACTTACCTAGCTAACGTTGACGTTAAAGACTATTGTGAGTGTATAAGCTAACAGCTAACTGAGTTTTGTTAATGAAGCCCCAGTTGTTTGTAGACGCCAAAGAACAGACTCGTTACGGCTGACTACTGTACCTTGTCGGGGGTTTTCTTCTTGTTCCTCTTCTTCTGTTCTTCTGGCTTTGCAGCTTTAGAAAAAGTGGCCCTGACGGGATCCCCGCCGCTGGGGGTGACCGGGGATCCCCGCTTTTTCCCGACTAGCAGTCCGCCACTGACGGCGGCCCAGGAGAGACGGAGGAGCAGCAGCAGAGCCACCGCGGCCGTAGACAGGATGACCCAGGTCGGGTACAGCTCGGGCTTCAGACCCAAATCCACACCGAATTGAGCCCGAACATAACCCTGTCCCGCAGACACGATCTCCTTCAGACGGCTGGAAAGCAGCTCAGCTTTTTCCAAGGCAAACCCCCGCAAGTCCCCAGCCATCTTCCCAAATTGCGAATACACAACAGCTAGCTGTTAGCTCTCATTGCCAGCATCCGTGTGCTAACGGAGGAGTGGCTAATCTAATCTGTCGGTCCGGAAAAATCTCAGTTAAACTACAGATCAACCCAGATTCTGCCCGTTTAAAGTCTGCAATATTAGCTACATTCAGGATTTTGGCTATACCCCAAATCAAATACATGCTCTAAGTATATCGGATCAATGTCATCATTTTATTGTACAAGAAATTGAAAAACTGTTAAAACAGTTCACAGTAAAACCCAGCAACCAGAGATTCAATAAAATATCTTCTAAATATACATCACCTTATCACCTGATGCGAAATTTATAATGTAACTATAATTTGGGTGATATATGTCTGTTATGCAATGTGTCATATTCAGAAATGATCATCAACCGGATTTCATCCTATTCCACTTTGCAAACTACAGTGGCTGCAGATTAACTCCAGACATCACTGTCAATCCCTAATGACAAAAACCTCTGCCAGACACATGCAACTTTAAGATGTCACCATTCATTCATTCAGAAATAGTATGACAGTGTTACAACAACTTCTTAAAATGAGAATGTGTTTACCAGCTAAGGAATAAACAAAATAAATAAGTCAACGGTCAAAATATGTAACAGAATGTCATCTCGGTTTCAAAAGTCTGCATCAAGAGTGAATTCATAGTCCATCATGCTTGACATGACTCCAAATCTCTGATATTCGGCTACTCGTTTCTCGAAGAAGTTGGTTTTCCCCTCTAGAGAAATGGACTCCATGAAGTCAAAAGGATTCTCGGCTTGGTAAACCTTACAAAAATGTAAGAAAATCAAAGTTATTTCAAATGATTACAATTAATTAAAAAATAGCAGTCACATGAACTGAATTAATTAGTCAAACAATATGCAAATTGAGACTTCAGGGGATCCTTTGCTTTAACAGAAAACTATCTCGATATAACGAAATGTGAAATGAGTATTTGTCTTCCATTAGGCCAAAATTTCATAATTGATTGACAAATATATTCATGCACCTTAGCCTGTCCAAGGTCAGTCAGAAGCCGGTCAGCAACAAACTCAATGTATTGCTTCATCAGAGAACTGTTGATTCCAATGAGATCCACTGGCAAGGCCTCAGTCAGAAACTCCTGCAACAGTGAAGAGGATATGTTTATGCATTCTTCAGAAATAGTATAGCACATTAGGACTATAGTATTTAAAATTCAGAAAAAAATCAAAAGAGCACATACTTTAAGGCTACTTTGTCTAGTTTGATTGGAATTAGTATAGACAAAGATATAGTGTATGTTACAACTATTTGTAAGTTGGCAGCGTGGGTTAAGCATATTCCTTCGAACACTCTTACCTGCTCAATGATAACAGCTTTGGTGATGATGTCCTTCACTCTGTCCTCTGATGGCTTTTTCACCAGGTAGCTGTACAGCAGGCAGGCGAAGTTACAGTGCAGGCCCTAGTTGACAATATACTTGTAAAAATCCAGACTAACCACAGAGCATCATAGTTACTATGACATTTTTAAACCGCAAAGTGTGAATGGAACAACTGCTTAAACCAGCAAGTCACCTTGCATGAGTGCTAAATGCAGTCAGTCATACAGCAGGGTTTATAGGGTAATCTAAAACTTGCACACTCAAATCTTATTGTAGGTGTGACAAACAAAAGCATCCAAAGTTTCCTCATAATTTTATGTTAGAGTAATGGACAAACTTTCTATGTTTTTATGTGCTGCAAGATGTTATGCTTAATTTAACATGTAATTTAGAATATACAATAATATGTATTTCCATATGCAGCAATGTGTTTTGTGTAGCCTGAGATCAAACATAAGAAGTCAAACTTAAGAGATCCTTTGAACAGATAAGACTATATGTCTTTTTGATTGAGTTCCCCTCACCTCATCCCTGCTAATCAGCTCGTTGGAGTAGGTAAGGCCAGGCATTAGGCCTCTCTTCTTGAGCCAATAGATGGCAGCGAATGAGCCAGAGAAGAAGACGCCTTCCACAGCTGCAAAAGCCACAATTCGTTCCCCTGAGGACAAAACGTCAGTGGCGAAACGGCTATCAGCCACCCCATAAAAGGGAAGTACCTCTAGGTCAGAGTTGTTCTTTATATTCTGTCTCTTCTGATATTATGCTTAAAATGTGATGCCTTTCTTACCAAATGTGGATTTGCTGTCATTTATCCAATGGAGGGCCCAGTCTGCTTTTCGCTTCACACAGGGCATGGTCTGAATGGCGTTAAACAAATAGTCCCTAAAACATATGTAATATGTTAAAAACATTCAGCAGTATTAATTCAAAATATACAAAACACAGTCAGGAAAGTTTTCACTTCCTTCATGTTCAGCAAATGTAAAATGCAAAATCATACTAGAGGAAGTTTTTTCTTACAAACATAAACATGAAATATTGCAGATCTTCTGAAGGTACAGACTAAAAGAAAATCAACAAGGTTCATCTTGTAGAAGCACGAAAGAAGTAGTTCCTGATACTTTTCATAGACATTGTCAACAACTTGCTGATTCATGACATTGTTGTCTGTAGGTACATCAAAGATGCTGCAGCTGTGAATGTAACAGAAATCACCACAATGTGGTGTACAGTTGCCCTGTGATGAGCAGGTGTATATCTAACAGTATGTTTTAAAGCATAAGACGGTTAAATATACAGGAAGAAGTTGTTTATGGTTATGCACTTGTTCCAAATGAATAATATTTACCAATATTTAGCAGCTATTCATGCTGATGATCAATGTCTGGAAGGTGCTGTATACTTTTTATATTTATACAGTGTTGTATTATGCTGTTGTTCATTAAGCCATAAAATATCAAAGTGTGCTTTAATGCACCACAGAAAATACAATAATTAGTAAAACATTCAAAAACCCAATAATTATACCTGATACCTGAGACCAAAATTTAGACAGAGCCACCATGAGAAAAGGCTAGACAAATAAGTGACTGACCTCTGCTTTAGGTCCCTAATGTAAGTGTTGATGAGCATGCTGTACATCTCTGAGTGAACGGTCTCTATGAGAATCTGAAAGCTGTAAAAGGACCGTGCTTCAGGGACCTGCACCTCCTGGCTGAACCTCTGCACCTGTAAAATACAAATATTAAAAATGTTACCCTGGTACATTACTGCATGTATTAATATCATTTCAACTTTAAAAAACTGCCTTGCTTTGAATCTATGAATAACTGTTACTGGGTATATTGATGTCACATCTTGTGCTCTCTGTGGAGGCATACAAGCTACAAATCATCTCACCAGGTTCTCATTGACGATACCATCACTAGCAGCAAAGAAGGCAAGGACGTGGGAGATGAAGTGTTTCTCGTCAGGTTTCAAACGATCCCAGTGTGCCAGGTCTTTGGATAGATCAACCTGAAAGACAAACATCAGCAGTAAACCTATCCCATATGTTTTTAGGTTTCTCCAATGATAAAAAGCTGTGCTGGACAGTCAAATAGGATTGCTCACTGGACTAGATAAATTTACTTAGGTAGTGAGAGGTTGCAATGGGCAAAGTTGTGTGGCGGTCTACCTGAAAAGTCTTTTTTCTTACCAGCTGAATTTGTGTGTTACAATCTTCATTAAGAAAATATAATCTTACAAGTACTTTTAATTCATAGATATTTCAGTGTGATCCGAAGTGGCAGAGAAGTATGTTCGAGTGGTTACAGGGAGTAGAGGTGAAGAAGGTGGAGGATTTAAAGTACATAGGGTCAACAGTCCAGAGCAACGGAGAGTGTGGAAAAGAAGTGAAGATACGTGTGCAAGCAGGTTGGAACAGGTGGAGGAAAGTGTCAGGTGTGATGTGTGACAAAAGAGTGTCAGCACGAATGAAAGGAAAGGTGGACAAGACAGTGGTGAGACCAGCAATGTTGTCTGGTTTAGAGACAGTGGCACTGAGAAAAAGACAGGAGGCAGAGCTGGAGGTAGCAGAGCTGAAGATGTTGAGGTTCTCTCTGGGAGTGACCAGGATGGATAGGATCAGGAATGAGGACATCAGAGGGACAGCTCATGTTAGATGTTTTGGAGAAAAAGCCAGAGAAGCCAGATTGAGATGGTTTGGACATGTTCAGAGGAGGGACAGTGAATACATTGGTAAAAGGATGCTGAGGTTAGAGCTGCCAGGAAGGAGGCCTAGAGGAAGACCAAAGAGGAGGTTCTTGGATATAGTGAAGGAGGACATTGGGATAGTTGGTGTGGGTGAGGAGGATACAAAGGATAGGGTTAAATGGAGGCAGATGATTCGCTGTGGCGACCCCTGAAGGGAGCAGCCAAAAGTAAAAGAAGATATTTCAGTGTGAGTGAAAAATGAGTAAAAGTGTAAATTTAAAACTAACCTCCTCCACCGTCCAGAATGAGGCTTGTGCTTGCTTGTACATCTTCCAGATGTCCGGGTACTGGATGGGGAAGATCACAAACCTCCTGGGGTTTTCTCGGAGCAAAGGTTCTGCCTCTGTCTCTGAAACGCTTCCATCTGGATCTTTATCCTTCCAGCCATTCTAGAGTCAGAGCCCAGTTAGGAGGAAGAAGACAACTACATATATTTTCACCTCACTTATACTTCTTATCTGGTTTGTTTTTTTTTTTTTTTTGAAAACTGCGGTTCTGTAATTATTATTTTATTCGACTGAAAAATAATGTCGGATTGTTCCTTTATTTACACAACAGACCCCGTGCGCATGCGTATTAACTGGTTACAACTACCAAAGACATCAGTTTAACATGTTCAATATCGCATGTTTATGCTCTTTTCTATCGTAAATAACAATCTTTCCACCTTCCACCAAAGACTATGAACATTTTTAGGTCTATTTTGTCTGCGGTTGTGTTGTATCCGGCAGTTGTACATTGACAGTTGGCTAACAAGAGCAGGCAAAGCTAATTTCAAATTATGTTCGCCATAGTGTTTTACGTACAGTACGTCAATTTACCTGAGATAAGAGATTTTACGAAGTGATGCTAACTACAGAACAACGTCATAGATACGAACATAACCTTGATTATCTTACGGACACCTATGCGCATTAATAAATGCTATATCTTAGCTAACGTTACGTACCAATTCAAGGTGATCTGACTGCCGATTTATATTCACTGGATCCATTTCCCGAGACGGCGATTTTTTCACCGTCGGTGTCATTCGGGGAGAGAAGTGAACTTGACTCTTCTACCGACTGTTCGCCATAAGCTTGTGTGACTGTAGCTGTAGCTTCAGCTGGGTAAAACCATTTAAACTGGCAGACACATGGTAGAGTATAGCGCCTCTAGCGCCCACATACAAGACTACATGCTACATAAACCCACATATAAGATGATAATGAGTGACTCTTCACACACCCTGGTGAGACATACTTTACTTACACTATTAGTCATCATACTGCAAATTTTGTCCTGGGGAAAAATTTGTAGAACATGAAAACACAGCTATTTGCCATGACAAGAAAACAACAGTAGCTCAGACTACTACATACATACTTTTATTGAACAGGAATGTAATTTGACATGACATCTCTGGTACAAATAGCATGCTCATAGATGCAAACACTGAGGAGGAAAATTCTTTGTGTTTCCAGCAATGACAGCAATGAGCACAGTTTGCATTCAGAGCTGGCTGTCATTTGTATGTCAGCCACCCAAGACACCCAAATCCAGATGAGCTAAACTGGTATATTGTGTATCCCCAGCCGGAACACATCATTTGTGCAAGCCCAGGCACAGTTTTGGGATTTCAGCATGAAGACCTGATGGAAGGCCATTGGTGGATCATCATCTACCTGTGGTATGAAAACATTTTGAGTTTTTGAGTACAACTATGACAAAACAAAAAAATCAGCAAAGACATAAATGAAAGTTCACATCCAGTATATTTAGTATTTGATTGTTGCAATACATTCAGTATCAATGATAAAACAAAATATGATGTATATATAATTTGCTACAGTCTAAATCTTTTTTACAAAATGGACAAATGCAATTAGCATTGACAGATTATCCAGGTATTAAAGATGATTAAGAAAAAGATCAAAAGATCAAGCCAATTTAGCCTGCATAAAAACACAAATGTTGCATATATGTATGCAGTTTGTATATCTGTCAATGAGGTTCAGACCCAGCAGTTTCAACTAAACTTTACCAGCTCACCTGTAACTGTCCAAACACCATGATCAGGATACAACTATCTATTGTGGGTTGGAAGTCTTGTTCTGTGATAATGTGCTTAATACGCTTGAAGGGCAAGTTCTGTGGAGTAAAGACAATATAACTGTAATGTATAGCAACATCTAGTAACCTTATGCTTTAATAATACTGTAAATAATACTGTTCACTGCATGAGAACAAGAAGTGTGGACTAGACAACTGTATTTTTATAGTTTCTGTGTGGATTGTGATTAATGTCAAGCAGATACTTACTACTAGCTTGCCTGCAATAGCGTCTCTCCCTTGAAAAGGTGATCCTTCCCATGTCAGACAAGCATCGGCAGACTAGGAAAAATGTTTGTTTATATCAGATACAGGCACACATTCATTGATCGTACATTTACAAGAGTAACTTCAACCAGTTTGGAAAAAAATAACCAGTGATGTATTCCACTTTGAATGTATTCTAACATACAATAATCAAATGTAAAGCAAACATACGTACATAAAGGTTACCCAGTCCCATCCTGTTGGTATTGTCAAACTGGTTGTAATATTCTTGGACAAAACCCTCTCCAATCTTTTGCCATATTTCTTTCTCGCAAGCCATGTGTGAAGCTTTGGATCTGAAAAGAGAAGAATGTATCATTACCTGGTAATCAGAATTGTAACAGACAATAAAAAAAAAAAACTTACAAAAATGAACAGATTCTCTAGTACAAGATTTTTGACATTAGAAATGATCAGGAATGAAAGTAAATACGTAAATGATTTTTAATCAAATGACTCCCTCCCTGAAAAGTAAGGCTTATACTCTAATTATAAATGTCGATCATCCTATTAATTACACAGTTATAACACTGCCAAATAATAAACTGCAGTACCTAAGAAAACCGTCTTGGTGTTTGCATTAAACAGGCCCATTACAAAGCAATATAAATGCATATTTGAGGGATTGATGGGAGGATTAGTATGAAGGTGTGGTCTAGGTTATAATTTATGAGTGACTTGTTATACACCACATGAACAAAATGATCCTTATTATTTGACAGATGAATTCAGCTGTCTCCCCGCCAATTACCGACACCAGCTAAAACAACCACAGGTCAGACTTACGTCACTAACGTAATTCCACGTCAGTAGTTAATCTATGAAACCATAGCCAGTCCTGTTTTCTATCACTGGCCACACAGCAATGAAAGTAAAAGGTAATCGGGGCACATTACAACCGAGCTGTCTGCCTGTAGTTTCTCTTCGTTAACTAGCGCACACACCGACGTTTAATTAGTCTTTGATTGTCATTTATCTTCTTAACACTCGACTCATTAAAGCAGTGGTGCTTTAAGCTGTCATCTTTGCCAAAAAAGGAACTTTTTACTTTATCGTATTATTAGTTTTAGCTTACTTTTTCAAACAGAGGACTGGTCGGCGTGGAAACTGCTGGAATTCCCGCTTCCTACAAGTTATGACAAACCTATGACGTAGCTTGTAAATTGACCAATGAAAATCAAGCAATTTCAAACCTGTGTGCCCTGATTTTCGTCTGTCAGGAGCCCTCCTTCCCATCTCTATACCGCCATGTCCAACCACACATATTCATCGAATGATACCAGTCAGTGGTTGGTAATTAGTCCTGCCAGTCTTAGTAAAGATTTTGATTTGTATGCAGACTGAGGCCCTACCTAAAAGACTTAACTCAGGGCTAATAAATCAAATAGTTCAGAAGAAAAAAGATCTTTGCAGAAGGTTGTGACATTGGCTAAGACAGCCGTGATAATCATTATACAGTGGTGTGGTGTGTTAGAGCTTGTGTTATGGTTATGGTTAGGGCAAACATTAACCTACTTCTACAAAAAGTTGAAAACTTCCAGCCAAGGTTGGCAGTGCCAGAGACCTGGTCATAATCCACCATCATGTCTGCAGCCAAGCCACTCTCAACTTTTGAGTGTTCTAATTAAAGAAATGCCAAATCAAAAATATATCACTGCAGTTTGTAGTTCTCGGTTATTTCAACTGTGTGAAGCAATTCAAACCAGCTTCAGCTGTTTCGCAGCCAGCAACGCAGTTTAGCTACAGCAATCCCAACGCAATTCAGAAAATTGCAAGTTACACTTGTATCAGTATCAGTATAGCTTCTCCCATTTAACACTGTGGACAGGATTTCCAGCTGCCAAAATTAACATTGGTGGGAATAATATATATGATGTTGGAACAACATTGCCTGACCAATGTAGCAGCCGCAGTGATGCATTGCTGTAATGGACAGCAGTGACGCACGCGGCATTTAATGAACCAGGGTGATGCAAACTTCCAAGTTGGCCTACAAAAATACATCATCCCTATGACACTCTATAAGGAGATATACAACAAAGAATTTGTCTCAAATAAATCTTTAATGATTACTTTAAAAAAACATAAAATGAAAACTTGCATATAAATGAAATTTTATTTCTAACTATGTTTGGCAAAAATTAGATGAAATACTAAATAAAAGCTGTAACCATTGTAGGAAAGTTAAAGGCCATATAACACATCTATAAGGTATAGTTGTCTCCCAAGGACAAGATCCAAGTTTCCTTGTTACTGACACAAACCTGAATCCCAGCTTCATCACTTGCCCAAACGTTGATTCAACAAATCTTGTGAAACTAACACAACTGGACATGTGCTTTTTTTGAAAAGGTGTCATCAAAAATAAAGCCTCATATCACTGAGGCAACTATCACCGATATCTAGTAATGTCAGCCTAGTAATAAGGTGTTGCAAGTTGATATTTTTAAATGGAAGACATTAAGTACTTAACTGGATGACATCAATATTGCTTGGGGAGAGTGATGAGACATTAAAAATACAGAATAATTTACAACAGTGTGAAAGTCTTTACAAACACTATTAACAGGAATGTAATTTACAAAAAGCCGGGGTGTGTATTCATTTAATACATCTGAAGATCTTTTGATGTCTATATTTGTATACTTGTATTGTTATCTTTATAGTTTGTCCTAATGTACCTTCTTTACAGTGGGATTACTTTTGTCTTCCTGACTTTTAGTGTTTTAGACAATTAGTGAAAACAGGACTGACAGAAATAAGACCAATTTAGGCACTTAAAAAACCATTTTGCTACAGTTCAGTGCTTGTTGCTGCCAGGAAAATGACATGCAAAAATGCAAAATGTCTTCACTTATTGGACGTCTGGTGACTTGTTCAGGAAGGCAACTATTGCTTTGTTGAGGCCACTGTCCCAATATATCCTCCTGCGATGGATGGCAATAAAAGCTGTCTCTACAGTTTTACCAAACAGGCCTCTGAGGTTAGAACCAAAGTATATATTAAATGCTCCAGCCTGTCACTGTTCTGGCTGTGATGTGAAGTAATCATCTGTCCGGAACACACTGGGGATCTCTTGATGTTGATGTGGTGCTGGTCTTCTTGGGCTGGCCGGTTTCTGTCAATGAACAGACACAAATGAATCCTTATCGCATAATAGCACTGCATGGAGCAGAATTAAAATTGCCATGTAGGATTTTAAATGTGTTCATTTGTAATGGATGTCTGAACTTAGTTTTATGCCATAATTCAGTGGTCATTTCATAATAATGTCATTTGAGAGAACATAAAACTCAGATGCTAGCAGAGCAAAAAAGTACATAAAGGAGCACTCACATTTAAGAAGACTGGGGCACTCATTGTGCGGAGGATCTTCTTAAAAGCGCCTGGTAGAGTTCCTAGTTCTCCCTCTTCCTGCGTGACTTGCTCCTCCATGGCGCTGACATTGGCTCCCACCATCTTTACAAAGTTCTGTGGACACAGAGTAATTCATTCAAAACTAATTCATTGAAGATTCTTTAAAAAAATATTCAACCCTACATTTATTTAAATCTAAAATGACATCCACAAATGTAAAAGAAAAGGATTAATAGGGTAAAAACATGAACTCATTCATTGTTGTGTGCTGAGAAGCTGCTGAATATGATCTATAAAGGTTTAAATGCCAAATAGAAGGAGAAAAGCAAATAAATAATTTGAGAATCCCTGATATAGTGTAGTTTGCAGTCTGCTTTGGTCACAGGATGCCAATCATTGGATCCAGTAACACTGCGAAAGCACAACCAAAAAAACTAATAGTTTGAA
Organism: Mastacembelus armatus; assembly: GCF_900324485.2. Lineage (NCBI taxonomy): Eukaryota > Metazoa > Chordata > Actinopteri > Synbranchiformes > Mastacembelidae > Mastacembelus > Mastacembelus armatus. The sequence goes on along the minus strand of NC_046643.1, from coordinate 12,881,400 downwards.
TAAGTAGTAATCAGTAATAAACCCTTCAATCTCGCAAAGATAAAATTATTACATACCTCTAACTTGTCAATTCTTCTGTATATTTGTCTCATTTCAACAGATTTCTGCTGTATTTGAGGTAGGCTTTCATTCACTATCTGGGACGTATCATTACGGATCTGGAGACAAAACAGGTAAAAAATATGCATGCAATTCCATGAAATGAGATACAGTGCATTCATAATCTTTTAGTTATTTTTTGTTTTACACCTAGCTTACCATATCCAGCATTCCAACAAACTCATCTACTCTTGTCAGCATTTCCTCCAAGCTTTTCTCCAAGCACAGGATCTAGAAGCAAAATCATTATAGAAAAGGTGGTAAATGTTGGAACCTAAAGCTAAGGATTATGCATTAAAAAGCTAAATGGAGGCAACCTCAAACTCATGTGACATCCTCTGGGCATTTCAATTTTGTTGAAGATAATATATTCAGCAGTAATTCAATAAAGTGCATTTAAATTGTCTCAGAGGGTCAAAACACAGGGGCCTTTTATTTCCTATAGACCCAACTAGTTCATTGTCCCCTATCACGCATGTTTAGTTAATACCCTGTCAGGATTGTCAACGAGCTGGTCGGTTGACCATCATAAGTAGTGAAGCTCTGACACAAAATACATCCACACTGGAGTGAAATTACCATAATGTTACGTGCTGTCAATCATATCACCACCTCACTGTCGCTTAGCAACCACTTAAATCAGGTCACGAACTTGGTTGTTAGCTTTTAGCGTAGCGTTAGCATACAAATTTAAGTTATGAAATGTTAATAAACAGTTTAGAAATAGATTTTGGCGCATATGACCTATAGTCCCTTTTCAGGGGTAAGCAGTCAGTCAACTAACGTTACCTAGACGGGCTTTCCTACCGAGAAGTGTCGCACTGATGTGGAGGAGTTTCTACAACCTGGCAACCCAAACAATTTGTCTTAAAATGTACCTAGCGTTAGATAGCTATAACATATGTAAGTAGCCAACAATTAATAAACTCATTCATTTGGTTTTAAAAACATTTATAAATAATGCCAAATCAGAAAGTGCTGCCACAGAGGGCTAAGTTAACGTTAACTTAGCGTAACTAACGTTAGTTACTTCCTACAGCACATTTACATGACTTGGTAGCTCGTTTAGTCAAGTGTAAGTAAAAGCCAAAGCACAAACCTCTTCTCCAGCTGTTGCCCTGATGTAGGAGGAGTAGTTGAGGGCCGTGTGTCTCAGGACTTCGTCGTCCTGGTCTGGGACGTGCTGGTCTGTTGTCTCGGGCTCTGCTGCTTCGCTGAAGCTGGGGCTCGGAAGGATAACGTTAGCTGCTGCGCCAAAGCTGGGGCTCTGTGAGACAGTACCGCTGCTGAGGATTTCGCTCACCATGGACAAACTGCTCGCACTTTGGGACACTATGCCACTGTCTCTGCTTATTTCAGCGCTGGACTCCTCCAGGGGAGACAGAAGGCCTACTCTCTCATTCCTATAAGGCTCCATGTCGCCCGTATTTCTCATCTACTGCCGTGTTTTGCCTTGTCAACTGACTGGATCACGTGTATAGCACATCATATGGTGGCTCATCAGGGTCAAAACAGTGAGAATTGAACACTTTTTCTTTTGTACTCTTTACACTTAACACTGTACCGTAAATCTTCAGTGCATGCATTTGTAAGGTAAACCAACAAAAGACACTGGTAATAATGGAGTACAGTTCATCAGTAGAACAAACTAAAGCCCCCAAAACAGTTTCAACAAAAAGTGAACACACTGACCTTCATGAAAGCAGGACTGTAGTAATAGCTCAGTGTACATAATAAACTGCACTGACTGTAAATCTGCATTGTCAAAAACTTCCTAAAGCAATGGCACAGATGGTCACTGTCTATACTGCATATTTCTTGACATACCATGTCATTGTAATCTTGACCAGCAGATGGCAGCCAGAATTACTGCATTACTGCAAAGGTTTGACGCACACATGAATTGTAACACCGGTTAAAAGGTGTTTATAAACATCTTCCATCAAAATGATTACCTGTCAATTCATTCTGAATTCCCTTATTTTATATATTTTTTATGATCTCTTTTTAAAGGTTAATTAGCCTGCACTTGAGCCCTAGACCTGCCAGCTGAGCATCTGTAACATACAGGAACATGATTCTTTCACGTTAGTGATAAAAGTATTCCTAACCATACAGACCTGGTACATGTGCATGTCTTCTGCAGATAATGTACTTTTTCTAATAATGCACAGGTTGCTGCATGATTTAAAGTCACTGTTAAGGCACTGATAAAGAGAAACTATCTGACAGGCAGGATTTTGGGCCTCCCTGTAAACCCAGTCTGCTGATTGACGATACAGGCTACAACCAAAGTAGAGCAGCTCAGTGTCAATCATGTATTAGGTGCTTGAGCAGTGGTGTGACATGCTGAGTAAACACAGCAGACAAACATTCATTAGCAGAGAGGTGAAAGGAGTATGCTGGCCTCTAACCCAGGACAAAGCTGCATTCCTTCTGCATGTCCAGGTCAAACATATCGGCTCTAGCCAACAGCCAGAGGATTATAAGAACTGGTTGTGTCTGAAAAAGGGAAATTCAACTTTCAGATACTACTCTTCACTTTGTGGTGTTAAGGGCAAATTTTCTGATGAAACACAACCTCTGTGTCTTAACTAATTTCTCTCTCTCTAAATACTATCTGTACCAGGAATAGGCTTGTTGCCAAAGCTTGTTGTTAAAGTACAGATTTACATAACTAGGGTTAGGTAAAAGTAAAATGAAAAGGCTCTCTTAGAATAATTACATTATCATTTGTGTAATAACCAAAAAAAAAAAAAAAAAAAAAAAAAAAAAAAAAACTATCACATTGGAATTGTTTTATTTCTAAAATTATATCTATATTCTTATTAATTTAATAATGGAAAAATTAGAGCTATACAATTCTAAAAAGGAGGGATCAGAGGTTTTAAAGTTAAACAATAGCATCCAAGAAATGCCGACCCAAAACATTACATTTCTAGTTTGCAAAATTGAGAGAGAATAATTTATTGGAACCAATACAAGGATTTGATCACAAACATCAATGCATAAAAGAACTATTTAAAAAAACATATTCTACACAGCATTTATCTGAATATAAGAAATATAGATTTACTCTTTAAAAACATCCACAAGCCACCCCAAGTTGGTCCCAGTAATAAGAATGAAAGAATCTTAAAAGTGGTGACTAACAAAATATATCCAACTGTAGGCACATTCAGAACTCTAGGATACAGTGGACTCTCCTAAAAACAAGCAGTTGCTCTGACGCTTATTACATAGATACAAACAAATCTTTTCATGTAAAACAAATACAAATTTAAAAATACAAGAAATATATACAATATATTTCCTTATTTCCAGGTCTGCAACTTCCTATTAATCATCTTGTAAAAACAAAGTTACAAAATTAGTATTTAACAAAACACCTTTAACAAAACGGCCAGGTGTTCCAGTTGAAGTCTCTGAGCAGTTGGTATTGTTTACGTTTGAGTGTGTGTTTATGAATATTATAGGGTGATGACGGTGCCATCCTCCTCCACCCCTCCCCTGGGCAGTGCAAGACTGTGCCGTTGGTCCGTTTTAAGGGAGCTGAGGATTTTGTGCAGGCTGCCGTTGCTGTGGCGGAGGGCTGTGTTGCTGCTGTGATGAGGAGGCTGTGCTTGGTGGTGACTGTGTGGGGACTGCTGGTGGGTGTTGTGCTGAAGGTGTAGGTCTCTCTGGAGCTGGTAGCTGAGGCTGCTGTGTTGGTGGTGGTGGTGGGACCCTCCGTTGAGGCTTGGCTGGGAGTGAAAGGAGGCAGTGGAGATCACTGACGAAGGACGTGTCGGAGGGCTGGGAGGTGCAGCTGGTCCTGAAACACTTGTTGCCGTCTGCTGGTGCATACGAGACGCACTGGATGCCAGGGATGCATTGGACCTCTGAGATGGCCTCTTGAGGCTGTTCTCGATGACAATATCTGCCTCTTCATCACTCTCTAGGTCATCTTGGTACCCATGTGCACCCGAGGACACTCCTGCAGAGGCCACCGACAAACTTGGGTAACCAGTCGACCCACTACTGTCAGATGACTGGCCTGAGCTGCCGGAGATTCTGCTGCTGCGGACAACATTGTTGCGCTGATTCACTGGCTTCACGGTCACGATCAGATTATGGCTGTTGGCAATCATCATATCTGTAACCTGATCCAAGGACTTTCCAGTCACTTCAATGCCATTTACCTCTAGCACCTCATCATTAACTGCCAGCAGCCCAGTGCTCTCCGCCAACCCTCCAGGAACCAGCCGAGATATGAAGATGCCTGGGACTTTCTCCAGCCCATGTGGTGTCACTCGTACACTAGTTCCATCCCGGATGTAAAAACCTAGAGGCTTGTCTGAGCCGTGACGATACAGTCGGACACGGCGGTGAGATTCAGGTAGGATGTCCACATCAATAATAGAGGAGACGGGTCGGAAGTCCTGGGGCATGCCGATGCGAATGTGTGGCCGTTTGCGGTTGACATCGTGGTTGCGCAGTGCAACCACTGCCTTCTTCTTACGAGTTATTGTGTTGGTGCCGAAGTTGGCGTAGTCAACCTCTTCTGCAAAGAAGTAAAGGGAGACAGAGAAACAGAACAATTTAGGTATATATATATTCGATATTTCATTTTTAGATTTAATCATTGTAAATACTAATGTTTCTCCATACATATTTTCCTTCTTTGTTGAAGAACTGTATATACAAAAACTGTATATAATCTCCAGGATTTGCCTAAACCTTTAAATCAAACTACATTCACATACTGCTAATATTGAAACACTGTGTGTGTGTGTGTGTGTGTGTGTGTGTGTGTGTGTGTGTGTGTGTGTGTGTGTGTGTGTGTGTGTGTGTGTGCGCGCGCGCGCGCTTGTTTGGGTAAAATGATGAGCGTGCAGTGCATTCCTGCTTGTGCTGACAGAGGGGACACACCCTTTTGCTACCAAGCAGCAGCTGTATAGTTTCCCAATATGCACCCACACACATAGAAACCATGCAAAAAGACACCCTAAAATATATAAAAATACTGATGGCACTTTCATGGTAATTTTCTGGCTACAGTATACTGTAAGATCCATGCTCCACTAACTTAACTTTAAAGTGGAGTCAGGAACACAATACAATACATTGTGGAAAGAATGGGCTGTGGGGGAAGATCAGTGTGGTAATCTCAGTTAAAACATGGTGTTTCCAACCAGAGATTTAAGAGCAATGAAACAATGAAGACTTTCACAGAGGTCTAGATCACACATGGACTCACAGAGTGACTTCTTGAGAACAAAGCAGCTGCTGCCAAACATGCTCATGCACTCGCACTTAGATAAAATAAAGGGAGGGGGCGTGGGGTGAGGGGACAACTGAGGCTTGGCGAGAGTGGAGGTAAGGGGACACTGTAGAGTGTCACACTTAGGAAAAAAAAAAGCCTAACCCCAGTAATTGAGATTTTGAAAAAAAGTGAGAGATATAGAGAAATGTGTGCTCAGTGATTAAATAAATAACTTTGTCTTTCCTCCACAGGAAGACAGGAAATCTGGACACAGCAAAACCTGACGTGACAGGAAGTGAGGGGTCAGCTCCTGCAAAGTCCAGGATGGCAACAACTATGAGTCATCTTTACCCCACTGTTTGGGACACCTGCTTCATAACATGAATGCGTGTATGAGGGTGTTATGTGTGTGTCTTTAAGTGAGCACACTAACTTTTGGCCCTGTCTTCAAAGTGCACAGTGGAGGGAGAGAACAGTGAAATAAATATGGAGTCTCCAAGAAGAGCCAGCTGGCTGGTCATTCCTCCTGCCTCAGAGGTGTGTGTGTGGACGTCTGCCATACAACTCCCTGTGCACTGCTGACTCATCACTCAACATTTTTTTTTTTTTTCCTTCCACCATCTCCCCTTCCTACTTCTCAGCAGAATGTTGACTAAGCAATGTTTTACTACAGCTTTAGAGCAGTAATTGAATATGAGTAGTTCAGGGGAAATTATGTGAAATTTGGTATGTGCTTAATGTCCCATTACAAGTTCTTGCTGTCAGGTGAAGAAAAAGTATCATGTAGGGAGGTTAGCACGGACATAAAACAGAGGAAAATAAGGAATATGGCAAAAAAGAGAAAATGTTAGTGAAATAGTAGATTGATATCCTTGGCACTGCATGACATGTTGTTTGCAATCCAAGCCAGACTGCTGTGCCAAAACCACATAATACCTGATGCCTGAAGAAATAGCCTGGAAAATGCCTTTTACCATTTTTTTTTTGCTTCAACATCAGCTTTTGACCAATACCTTTTCTGTGTAAAAGCGTCTGAATACCTTCAAACATCTAGTGTCTTACTTTTCTATACATTTCGTGGCAGAGGCCGATGTGATTGATTCCAGACGAGGCATTCGCTACAGGGTTGGAATTTCTGCCACAAGTGCAAGTCTCACTGATGGGAACCATATTGGAAGGGATCACAGCAGCATCTCATTACAAGTTTGTGGTGTAACACCCTCCTCCACACCTTTACTTCAGTCTGATCCCAGTGCCACCCCACCCCACTCCACCAATGTATTTTAGTAGGGCAGACCATCCTTCACTCAGAAATCCTATGTAAATCTAGAATTATGTTATGTGTGTATAATGTCTCACATCTGTTAGGCAAAATCCCATAAGAAGACCATGTTGGTGTAATTTGTTAAAAGAAAGCCTCAAATACAAAAACATGGTGTGGGTTTGACATATCCTAGGGCAAAAAACATATAATGCAATATTTTAGGTGAGCAGGGTTTAAATATGGATTTCAGACACTGTGCTGATTCCTCTGATCATAGTCCTCTGGGAAAACTGTGTTTTAAAGAGTTAGTGTGATAACTAATCAAAATACACATATATACTTATTTTTCAACACACAGAACCAGACTGTGGCAGTAAAAGTCTGTCTGTCTGGGGTACTATATTCAAGACCAATGCATTCAAACTGAAAAATATTTTTCCACTGCTATGTTACACATTAGGAAAAAACCATACATAATGAAGAAATTCTAGCAGACTTTGTATGTTTAAAATTGTGGTTTTATAAGAACTACTGTACTTGAATTTCAACTATATGTGGTTGTAGTCCAGGATCGTGCAGGAAAATTAAGGTTTAGGCACTTTAGATGTTTTTGATTCTTATCACATAACACCATCGGGTGTCAGATTGATCCTGTGCAGGATGACAAGCCCAGAAAGAACCCACACATTTTCAGGGGTAAGAAGAACCAGGAGTCCTGCAGCAGATGGTCTGACCCCGAAAGAGCCCTGATCTCAGCAGTGTGGATTCAGTCTGGGCTCACATGATGAGACAGAAACACTAGGACTGCAGCAGCTTCTCCAAGGTGCTGCAAAGTACCAGGAGAAACTGTGTGCAGGTCAAATCAAAGAGAACTGCTGTTGGTTTAAGGGCAAAGGGGAGAGCTGCAGATTAGATTTAGCTTTGGTTCCCTTTACTGCACTTTGTATGACGTTTACTGATAAATGTAAAACTATTTATGCAATGTATATTAAAAGCATCCACTGTGAATTTTTAGTGCCTAAAACTTGCACAGCACTGTAGCTTAGCTCTGCCAAGTGTGTTCCCCTGCCTGTCCGTCCCACATGTACACACACGCACACACTCCAGGACAGGCTAAGTGAGCACGTTCCAGCCGATTACAAAAAGGTTATGGTAACAACTCCTGACAAACCTAATCCCTGCTATGCTGAAGCATGATGGGTAAGCCAATGTGAACCCGCTGATCAAAGACTGTCAGGTCACTGCCAGGCATCTGCGAGCCATACAACTCCTCACAACCAAAGCCCGTTAGAAAGAATTGGTGCTTCATTTAATAGTTACTCAATATTTCCATAATGTTTTTTGATAGTAAATATAACATGATCAGGGTATGGAATGTAAAGTGACAATTTAGGTGATGCATAATCTATGAACATTTACTGTGTATAGAGTTTACATGCACATGCAAGCTGTTTGCATTTACCCTAAACTGCAGTTTGTTCTAAAGGTCAGGGAATTCCACTACAAATCCAGCTAACAGCGAGTCTGACTGCTGACAGAGACGGAAAAACATTCAAATTACTTTACCAGTTAAGTATGAGTATCACTGCGGGTAATAGGAAAGTTCTCAAACACTTTGGGGAGTAAAGAAAGAAGGTCAGAAATTGACAGTGGGATGTTGATGTTGCCAAGTTTTGCATTCTTGTGAGTCAAATTCCACGTGTGTTTTAATTAGGAACACCAAAGCTGAACCACCTAACGTGACTCATGCAAGATCAGGGAGTGAAAGGTCAGAGGTGGAAAGACGGCTTCTGGGTGATTTCTACATTCTCCTGTCTTGATGTGTGTGGCAGTGTGTGTGTGTGTGTGCGTGTGTGTGCGTGTGTGTGTGTGTGTGTGTGTGTGTGTGTGTGTAAGTGCCTGACACTTGAGTAATGTGGGGGTAAATGAAGATGGAGATATCTCTGAGCAGGTTGAAGTCCTGCATAACGTCATAAGACAGACACTGCCTGCTTTGCACTACACCAAGTGGCTATTTCAAGCATGCCAGGAGACTGTTTAAGTAATGTGATCCATCACTGCTGCAATATTGCTAGTCTTCTTTACAGCAAGGGCTAACTGTGATGACAAATGGGAACTGCAACTCAACCTTATTGAAATGAGTTATGAAATATAATTTTATGCGTGAGACTGGAATATGCGTTGGGGGGGGGGGGAGACGACTAGAAGCTTGCTACCTGGCTAACTGGTTTCTTTCTGGTTCTTGAGTTGCAATTTAAGGCCCCATGCTGTTCTTAAGCTTACAAAGCAAAGGATAAGTGGAAAAAAGCGTCTTTGTTCCACTGAAGTGCAACCCTAGTTAAATGAAGCTATGAAAAAAAGAGCTTTTAAAGTCCCACTGCTTTTCTACCATTTCCCATAAAAAGACAGGAATCTAAAGAGTTTTATGATCAACCATTAGGGCCTCTGCACACTTGTTCCTGGCAGGTCTTCTTACATTCACCACTGACTCAGACTGAAAAGATGACGGAAACCAGTGCAAAAAAAAAAAAAAAAAACTCACTTCAGGGGCACCTTAATAACAATGCAGACATTCTGGGTAATGATGTTTGAAGGTGTTTGGGGCTGTGCGATACTTCGTGTGATATTTCATATGAGGCTTTGTGAAAATTGGCACGCTGTGCTAAATACTGTGTTGTACCTACAGTCTGTACTGTCTGCATGTTACGGCACATGAACATGTTAATGGATATGAAAGGAAATCTTTGTGCTAAATAGGGAAACATACTGTATTTGTGTTTATAAAAAGCTCCAGTCAGAATTTCTAATTGGCTGAGTCACTGTCAAAGCAGCTGTAAGAAAATATTAATAGCAACCTACTGTAAAACAGAACCATATAAATTCAGCTATGAGTGCTAACTAAAAGTACACTAGCTCTACTCATCACCATTCAAAAGGTATTTTGTTTATCAGAGGACTGTTTATTTCTTGTTTTGAAGCATAACTGCATCAGTGGAAGTCTTGTTAGAATGCGTGAGTGAGCCTTGCTGTAGAGGCAGCACCCGGGTAGCAGCTTTAGGGTGCCCCCCCAGAGTGTAATCCCTGCTAATGATATTTTTACCCAGACAAAAGCAGCACAGCTGATGAACTTTATGAACACACAGCCCTTTCAGACTAAAGCCCGACCATACAAAGTACAATACATTACATTACTGAGATATGCAATGAACTATGTATGAAATTCTAATTATATGCTGCATGCTACACTTAGCATCTAGAGCACACATCAGCATACTCGACATCCAGTGACACTATGCATCTCCAAATATGACGACTTGGATGTGTTTTTAGACCAACCTAAAGGAACAGGTCAAGATTTCTGGAAAGTCTAGATTCTGTACATGTGTATTTGCTCTTATGCTGAGAGTTACTTAGTCCAGCAGATTGAGGTATTTATTCCTCAAAGTATTAAGCCTTCCTTTACAGTTCTCCTTTTGGGCTTAAGAAATCATTTAAAAACTCAATAGATTATATGACAGCATGTTTTCCAAAGCTTATGACACGTTGACATTTTGGACATGTGCAGTACACTAGTGACATATTCATCAGTTCACTTACTTACACTGAAACTATAGTCTATAACCTCTGGCCTGTTGCTCTGTCTACTGCATATCCAGCTACAATCCATCTATGCAAGTGACATTCCTGCACCCCAACAACCCTGCCCCCATGACGGTCTTCAGCCAAGCGTGACAAAGTGTTTAGTGACAGGAGAGACCATAATCACTGGAGAGAGGGCGAGATGAGGCACACAGAGAGAATAGTGAATAGACCTAGACCCTGCTGCCTTTTGCATTAGGTCACTGGATGCTGTGGCAGTGGGCTTCATTCTTGGGCCCCACAGACAGACACACATACATACACACACACGCGCGCACACAGTTGGAAGCACCTCAGTTTTAAAACCACCAGGAATATAGCATAAAGTAGAACGGGATGAAACAGCACATGACAGAGCAGAGCCATGAGACACAAACCAGCCCTGTCCATTAGAGTACAGTTGGCCTAGGCATCTACTCAAACATTTTGCCTTTAGCCCCACATTTTTGCCCTGTTTGCATTAGAAAAGACATGATTTAATGAAATGCAGTGAGCTTTGTGTGGCCTTCTCCTCATGGCGTTGGGTCGTAAATAGCTGGTTTTCGTCACTCTCCAGTGATTCCATCTAACACATCCAAATACAGAAAAATGAAAAGAATCATCAGCTTCCACATTTCTTTCTCGTGTCAAATAATTACAGTGAACACTCAAAAAGGCATTTCTCTTCTAATTCACTTCCTTTGAATTGCCAGGTCAAGTTTTCATCTTTGTCAATATAAAAATGCATGTTTCTTTTAATTGGTCTTGCACATCTAAATATCAGAAATGAACCAAAATAATCAGTATTCTTGGATGTCTGTTCCCTCTCCCACTGGAGACAGCTGGGAAGCCTATCTGTGTATTTAGGGGCCGACTGCTGCCAGGTCATTCAGCTAACATTAACATGGAAAAAGAATCCAGACAGAATAAAGAAGAAAATTTTTTAAACATGCAAACATATTTTACATTCTTGCAGGGGTGGTTGAGGCGGGGCTCAGATGGAAATTTGGAGAAGTTCGATAAAAGGACAACTCCACTGTCAATCTGGGTAAGAACATATTGTGGTCTTGTCCACGCTGTGTTATGTTAGGTGCATTAAAAAGAAAATGAAATAAGCACATTTATACAAGTACTGCACTTGAGCGCAATGTTGAGGTGTGTGTGTACCCTACCTGAGTATTTTCATTTTATGCTACTATACTTACAATTCAATACATTACAAAGGAAATATTGTACTTACTTTAATACATTCACCTGACAGCTACAGTTACTTAACATGTCAATGTATCTGTATTTTTGTACATTTTGCTTATAGTACTATTTACTTATATACTTTAGTATTGCTAATTCTGTTGTAAAGAAGAGAAGAGACACTGAGTTTAAAAAAAAAAAGAAAAAAAAAGCTCAGGTGAAATTGGTTGAAACAGTAGAATAAGGAAAACAATGATTCTTTCCTCCTGATAAAACATCAGGATGTTCTAAATTTTTGCATATATGAGGTGGGCAGCACTTTGCACACACACCCTTCCACACCCTCACTCCCCACATTCACTTCACTCGCAGTTGCCGCTGCACATCTGGGACAAGTTAAATGGAGCTGCCTTGTCTGCTCCCTTCTGGCTTGGCCCTATGTGGTGGGGTGGGGAGAAAGTCACAGGACTTGCTGCAGGTAATACCCACCCCCATAAAATGCACACATGCACAGCCACACACAAACGCATAGACCCACTGGGCACTTTATCCATACACATGCAGTTGTTGCATGAAGTTCACAAAGGGAACAGATGTGCAAGACCAAGAGAGGGGTATTTATAGAAGAAAGGAGTAGGAGAGTACATGTGCATACACAAGGAGATTATTTGTTGTGATTAAGTGTTTGTGTGTGTGTGTGTGTGTGTGTGTGTGTGTGTGTGAGAGAGAGAGAGAGAAAAGAGAAGAGCAGGGTGAAACATCAAAGAGGGAGGAAGAGGAGAACGATTGAGTAGACAGGTCTCGCATTCCTCAGAAGGAACAATCTACTCTCCATCAAGTGTTCGGGATGGGGGGGGGGTTCTGGTGGGGTTTCACAAACCATCCTCCTTCCTCCCCTCCTCCTCCTCCTTTCTCTCGAATATAACCAACTACTGCTTCTGGTTTTAATCCAGCTGCCTGTCTGCTGATCATATGCATGTTTCTAACCAACAAAACACATGCTGTTGATTTGAGCCATGCAAAGTCTCCACTGCCATCTGGGCCACAGGTACCCAGGCTGCGTTCACTGCTCTGACATAAATAAATACCACTGTGGAATACAAAGTTAATGGAAATCATACAAGTCTTAAGAAGACTGAGCCATTAAAAGTAGACAGATTTTCAACGATGACGACTCAAGCGTAATTATTAAAACACATTCAAGTCCTGCAACCATAGGGCAAATAATATCTTTTACAGGCATTCTGGCTAAGAAAGGATCAGGGGAAATAGATTTTGGCCGTGTGGTGGTGACACAAGTCACAGCAGCAGATCTGGATTTGAGTCCTTGCCACCTGTCTGGCCTTCTGTTTCTGACAGCATCCATGTGAATGATTGTGTGTGGGGAAAGACAGACTTAAGACTAAATAAATAAGGAAACATTTAGTAGTGCACAGAACCAATAGTGTATTTCAGTAGAGCCATTCAAAAGAGATACTAAGCCTAATAACCATACTAACTGCTGTATAAACTCAATTTCTCTCCTGACCTCATAAACCAAAACACAAGCTTAGCAGCCTTGAGCCTCTACGACTATGAAATAATGTTTAATGAGCTGCAGGATGAAAAGACTGTCTTTCAATTGGATTTGCATAATGAAGAGAACTGTTTATGGGTCCAGTGTGAATATTATATATGTGGGATCAGATGAGTGGGAAAAATACAACATGGCTCATTTGTTATAGCTTGTTGGAGATTCATTGTTCAAAAATCCATCCAATGTTGTACTTGTGTTTAAATGATTCCTGCTGGGTTTAAGTGAGCTGCCAGAAAATATGGTCACAGTGGCAGGGAGAACCACATGTAAGCAGAATACAGTGGTTACTGTGGAGGATGGCTGAGCTCAAACATTTGTTTATTGTATGATCCAATTCAATTGAACATACAGCGGCCAGTCAATACAGAAAAAGACACATCTAAATGTTATAGTTGTAGAACAATATTATTCACAACAAATACACTTAATTGTTTAAAAGTGGTTTTTAAGCTTAAGAGAACTATCACACCGTCACCGGCTGCATTACAATGTGCTACAGTGCAGCAGTATGAAAAACAAATCCCTAAAAATACTGTTTTCTAAAAGAATAATTTACCAAAATCAAGTTTTATCATCACCCCTGCCCCAGTTGAACATTCTGTGGCGAAGTATGTGACAGGTAGAAGAGCGTGACCTTCACATCAATTTAATACCTGCAAATCAAATTCCAAAATGTAATTGATGTGTGGCAAACAAACAAACAAACCAAAACAAAAAAACAACAGAAACCCAGTCTTGGGACTCAGCTCTCCTGAGTTGATTTATCAGTTTGTACCCTCCACCTTTGTTCTTCTAAAATTTTCAGCATTGAGGTGAACCAGATTCACTTCTAATCTAATCTCTTATCGGCTGCAGGTGACAGACGACAAGCTGAGTAGGAGGATTATGGCATCTCTGGTTCTCTCGTCTCACACACACCACACACACACACCTTCCCTAAGACTAACCTTAACCTCACGCTAACCTCAAACCAAGCTGCCACCCAAAAATGTAGTCACACATGCCAAAGAATGGTGATGGATGTGACATTCAAGCCGAAATATAAGACAACCAAGCAGATACATACTTAAAAGCAAGCAAAACTTATCATGGTGCCTGTGAACCAATTCTGATTTTGAAGTTAATGCCGGTTTGCTGGTGTAAGAGTGAACAGAAATAGAGACTGGGAAAGGGTGTGATTGTCACTCTTCACAAAAGACGTCTTGCTGAGAAGCTCTAACAAACACCCACAGGAAAAGTGATCCTTTGTTATGAAGCTGCCTCTAGACAATCATCTCATTCACACTGTGGGCAAGAAAAATAATCCATCACATTACAACTCAGCTTAAAAGAGGCCAGAGAAAATGTTATCTCTGAAGCTGAATGAGATAATTTTTCATTCTTACCCCAGCAGAAAAATAGTCTCACACGCCAACAGACACCTTCTATATTGAGATGCTCCTGCAGTCAAGATTGCAACAAATCACATTGTTTGTCTGAATATATGTACTTCTGGTCTACTTCTGGTGCTGGTCAGGTTAAATATAAGTATTCTTAATCCTCTGAAGAAGACTATGACCATATGATCTGTATTGGACCTGGTCGATGACAGGAGGACCCCTTTCAGGCATCTCGGTGAGCCCCATCCCCCCACCCCCATTCCCCAGGTGTCATCAGGTAAATCCTTTGCAAGCTTGAACAGGCTTCAGTCGTATCTTCCCCTGCACCTGAAAACACCAACAACTTCTCTTACACAACCACATAGCATAACAGAACACTTCCTTCATGTGGTGACACATATCCTTGGTTTTTCCTGCCCCTGCTTTATGCTGCTGACTCTGTTTGTGCTTTACTTCTATTTAGTCGGCAGCCAAAGCACTACTCACTCACTCACACCATGTCAACGCCGCTCAGGGATATTTCCACATGACCTGTCAGTGTCTATTGTTTCAGCGAGTCTCTGGGCCACAATTCACATGAAGACAAGAGTTAGGGCTCATTCCTCCCCCATCCATTCTTTTCCTTCCTCTCCCATCCTGAACTGCTGACTTGGCCTGATTCAACCACCAACTCATGGCCCACATGTTTGGAGAGAGGGAGGGGAGCATGGGAAGGAGAAGGTGCAGTGTCTTCTCACAGTGTGGTGTGCTGTCTATTTCTGCTAGAGATCCGCGAGGCAGTTCAGCAACTCATAAAGAAATAGGAAGGCACTGAACTTAATTTATGAAAGTTTAATAAAGTTTGATGTTTGTATGATCAACGTACCAGTGCAACAGCAGAGAGTAAACCAGCCCAGTGATCTGACTAACTATAAGGTATGCAGTAGGGGGGTGCTTTTAATAAGAAAATCAGAATTACTCACTCTCAGTCTGCCTCCCTTCTTTTCTAAAGAATTTTTTATATGAGGACTCAGTAAGACACATTACTGGCATATGGCCCTAATTCATAGATATAAAGTATTAGGGGGAAAAAGAAATGCAGCTGGAGAACAAAGAGAGGTTTTGAATAATTCAGCTGCTGACTAATGGAGACTGGTTCTATTGCAAACAAAGTAAAACTAAACAGCCAACGACCAAATGAGAAGTGCACAAGCTCTTCCAAGATTAATCAATTCCAGACACACTTTATATCCTCTTTGTGATGAACATTGACGTTTTAATGCAGATTGCAGTGGCTACTGTCAGGCTCTTTGCCAGCTCTGCTGATTAGTGATAGCCAATCATAAAAAGCTTTGTGCTTTATTTTAGCCAATCAAAGCACTCAAGTGCATGTGATGGCTGAACAATCGCCAGAGCGATGAGGGGCATGACAGCATGTCTCATTGTTTTAGCCTCATGACCTATATATGGCTGTGCACTCTATAGCTGGCTGTAATTGTTTCTTTAAGTGCCGTCAAATGTGCGCGCGCGCACACACACACACACACACACACACACACACACACACACACACACACACACACACACACACACACACACACACACACACACACAACTGCTTAACTACTCCAAACGATTCAAACTTACCGTAATACATGTCACTACTATCCCATGGAAGTAACCAAAAAAAAAAAAAAGCAACAGTTAAAGTCAGTCATCATCGTCATTTCAATACTATCTGCCACCAGGAAAAGCGATGCATAACTTTAAAACGCAGCCCCATTTTTGGGCTCAGATTTCATCAGTGTGGTTTGGCCCCAAGGGGATACCAGACGAGTAAACAACAAATTCAACTCCCTCTCAGCAGACCGGATCAGTCCATTTCAAGGAAAAACAAAACAAAACAAAACACAACACACACACACACAAAAAAAAAAAACCAAAAAAAAAAACCAAAAAACCCAGCAACATCTACCTACATGGGTTATGTCACATAAACATGCCTTTTTATGTTTAAGGCATCATCGTCTGTTCAGCATTGCATGTAATCATGTTATTGAATCAGGTTTGTGTTGACATACATGGTCTGTGCCTGGGTATCTCCAATCAATGGATAATGAGGCTCCATTGACAAAAAGCACACACAATCTGTACATATAGGAAAAATAACAGAAGAGTTCATCTACTACATGAGTACACAGTACAGGCTTCTAGGTTAAATAGACTACTTTAATTTCAAAGTAAAAGGGTTGATTTAATTACTTATTAACAATATTTTAAGCTAAAATGAGCTACATCAATGACCTGGAGTGAGCTGGGTGTCTCTCAAGCCAACCTTGCCAGTGGTGAGCATGTTTGCTGTGGGTAAGCTGTCGAGAAGCGAAGTGAGTCCCTCCTTTGTAATTATAGTCTCCCAAAATAACTCTTTGCAGAGCCAAATCCAGGTTGATGTTGTGTTAGCCAGCAAGCATTTCTCATGGTTCAATGTGTATAAGCCAGGAAGGTGTGTTTTGCCTCTGATGCCAGAACGTGACTACGAGGAGACTGAACTGTAAGTTGCATTGAGAAAATTAGCAGTGAATGGATATCGAGCAGTTTCTCGATATTTTAAAACTCGAACCATTCCCCAATAGTGATGGTGAGTGCATGGACAACAGACTGAAAATAACAAACACAATGGGGAAAATCACAGTTGACATGCTGTGTACATCAAATCTTTTTTTTTTTTAAACCCACCTACATGTTTTGATGAGGTAAGATAAAACAGATTTCTTCAGAGGACACAAATCCATTGCTCAAACTTGCAGTTGTGTCCCTAAAATTTGCAATGTGTGAATTATTGTCTAACAGTGTTCCAGTGTTACACAGATGTACAGGCAGAGCATGCCTGGCCTTGTCCTTCAGCAGAGCTGTAATTAAGGAGGGACTGCAGTGAGCAGTCTCGCAGCAAGCTGTCTCTGCACAAACCAGCAGCTCCTCCCTCAAAAACCCACTAACACCCACCCAGAATCCATATTCCCCGCTCTCTCTAACCCCAAATCTTCACCCTCTTCACTCATTTTGGCAATGGCTCGGTTCTAAACTCAGCCTGGGAATTTTCCACTGCATTCTCTGATTCAACCATTTTCTGCATTGTCTCCTTCCTGGCTGAAGGAAAAATCCATCCCTTCACTGTTACATGCCTTAAACCTGTAATGGTTTCTGCATTACTGCAGGTATTTTCTGATGAGCTGAGTTTGGTGAACACCTATCCTGTTAGGTATATTTCAGCATTTATATCCAACCCCATGTGACCATAGAAGCATATATCACTGGCCCTGTTGGCTCACTTCTCTAAAGTTAAGACAGCCCAAAGCAAAACTATGCCCCTTATTCTTATGACAACATAAAAACAAAAACAAACGAACTCTACACTGGGTCTATTCAGTGTCTAACATGTCACGGGATCTCATTCCATTTTCACGCCATAAACCAGAGAAAAGAAATAAGGCACTGAAGTATTTCAAGCTTGTTTCCCTCTCTGAAGGCTCATGCTGCTGAGGAGTGGCTGTGGTGACTTAGGAAGTTGTTTGTTTGTCCCTGAAGGACCAGCTATATTCCCATCCAGCATACAATTTCCAGAGGCAGCTTCTCTGGTCTTCTTTAGACGCAGAAGCAAGACTATTTGAGTTTTTTTAGAATCAGAGCAGTCTAAACAGAAGTCTGCTGAGGTGTGACAGCATTTCTGAATTGAGAGCAGCTGTGTTTATAGTTATTCTTTGTGAAGAATGGCAACTCAAATCCATCCTTCAGGAAATCTGCACCTCCAACACCGGAGTAAACACTAGTCAACATTCTTATTTTAACCTCTTAACTTGTGATCAAGTAAACCCAACAAGGGAACAACACTGTTGACTTAAGAGTTTTAAATGTAAAGTAAAATTTAATCAAAATCCTCATCAAAAGTGACAAACAGAGGACAACAGGAATGCCCTGGCACAGACACTACAGACCCACAATGTCTGGAAGCTTCATTGTGGGGGAGCGGGGATGCAGTTCAAAGCAGGGGTCATAAACCAAAACCAAAGCAGGGACTTAGGAAAACAAACACCAATATAGTTTAATTAAAACTGCAGACCTCCCCTCAGCTCAAGCACACAACCACACAGTAAATGCAATGAAACAAAATGTGTGTGTGTAGATCTATGGTAGTGGCCTGTTCAGCATGGGTGTGATTGTGTGCACTCGTGCACATGTTTCATCCCTTTCTGCCCAAGCTGACATAGTTTACAGCATCATCCAAGCTGGTTTGTGGCAGCTTTGCAGTCAGAGACACAAAGAAAAGCAGCTCCCCATCGGACATGGCTGTTGCAGCTCTGTCCTGTCTCTGGCAGGCACCAGGCACCTCCATCACACTTTAACTATGGCTGGCATTGTGTGAAGACACGCAGAGAAAAGGCCACACACAGGTTTTTATTGAGAAGCCCACACACACTACCTAAAAGGTTTTACGGCACAGAAACTTTTCCTAGTAGACAGATTTATTTGGTATGGCACAGAGATGCACAGGGGCACACGCACGCACACACGCACACACATGCGCACTCACACACACACGCACACACACACACACACACACACACACACACACACACACACACACACACACACACGCACACACGCACACGCGCACCAACAGACTAGGCCTTAAACACCTCACTTGCTGGAGATGAGGCATTTTCAAAAAGGTGGTGCCCTCTGAATGTGACCCAGATGTGTAATTAACACATCTGTCCAAAGCTTAAAAAAGGCCTCAGTGGAAGGTTTTTTTGTTTCATCCTGTACATGACATTTGCTTGTGCCACCTCTGCTTGCACGGGCTTCCCCTCTCTTTCCAGAAAATTCTCCTGTATCCTCCTGTTGGCTCAGACTACAAGAGGATACCAGCCAGACCACAGGATGGAGGTAGACACAACCTGCCCAGTGCTCCCTCCTTCCTTCCTTCTCTGGGCCTGTCTGTCTTTCTTACTGTCAGACTGACTCCCCACTGTCTGCCGTGGTTTTCTCCCTCTTGCCCTTGAGAACTGAGTCATGCCTATGCTCTAGTGTGAAAAAAATGAGGACTGGTCTAAAGCAGCTACCTAACACAGCATTTTTGAATTTTGACCAAGATGATTAGACGGATGGGTTTCAGAGTTTTGTTGGCATCGTGACAGTAATTGTACACTTTTGCCACTGTGCTCATGGAAAGGGGAAAGCACAGAAGGGTGGAGATGTTAAAGCACAAGAGAACATTAAAAAAACAGATCGGTTTTAATTGACAGCTGCTGTCTCTTTCAGGGAGCAGTAGGGAGTTGTGTAGGCCTGTCGTTTTGTCCTGTAGCAGTCTCTAAACCAGCTTCTTCATTGCACAGCCACAGGCTCTTCTCTTACACAAAGCACAAAGGCAGTGGAAGCCCTGGCATTACAGATTTCACTCAAAATCACTCTTAATGGCTGGTGCTTTGCAAACAGTCACAAAAGAGCTATAAGGCAGTGCCCTTACATGACCAAAATAGGTCTGCTGGTATGAGGAAAAGGATGCTTTCTGTCCCTGATGGTATTTGATTGTGTGCTTGGAACGCAAGTTATTAATCCACCAGGCAGGGAGCAAGGAGGACAAAATAGAAAAGCACTGCACAGTGGCACGAGTACATTCAGAATGATCTATACTAAAGAGATCCACTTTAATCCTGTATCTGAGGACTAAAGCAGCTTTTTTAGATCTGGCTGGGATAAAGAGCCAATTACAGAAGAGGCTCTTTCTCTTGTATACATGGATCAAATGGTGACGGGGTCGTAGCTTTAGCCTACAGCTACCATGACTGAGCAGTGGCACGTTGACACATCTGCTGCACAATCCCATCTAGGGAACAGGGCATGTGAACAAAAGTACACACACACACACACACACACACACACACACACACACACACACACACACACACACACACCTCCACGTGTTCTCAAAAGGCCTTTGGCCATGGTAGGAGAAGGGCCAGATGTGCAGACAGGAACCCTACAGTTGGCCACTACAACAGCACACAGACAGAGAAAGTAACAGAACAAACATTGTGGATTTTAAATACGCAAAAGCTGCTTTGTGTATTCTGCAGCTGAAATATCGACTCCACTGAATAAATGACAAAAATGAGATGGGTTGAAAACCAAAAACCAAAACATCCTATGCAAAAGTGCAGAAAAATATTTAGAGAGACTAACTTTGGCTGATGGTTGACAGAGCTCCTGTTCCTTGCCACAGTGATTCTAAGGTTGCAAAGGTCAGGTCAGGTTAGTCAGGGTCAAAACTTTGCTGTCTTGGTTTGAATGTATATGGCACCTCTCTATGTACCACCTGCGAAGCTTTGTTCTGTTAATGCATCGTGCAAGAAAAAGCAGAAGAGCCAAGAGTGGAAAGTCAGCAAAGTGGACCGAACAGCTATAGAAAAATAGTAATGCTGGGATGTCTTTCATCTCCAAGCAACTGTGCAGTCTAAGCTGTTGAGAAACAACAAACGTCTGCACTTTCCAGCTTTGACTGGCATAGCTGCTATTATATTCTGGTATTTATTTATTTTTTTTATTTGAGCTGCGGTGCTGTATCTCTCTTTAGGTTGGCTGATGCTGACATGTGGCCCTCTGGTTTTCACAGGTGTGGAGAGCAGCCTGGGGCTGCTAGAGCTGTAAACCCCGACACCCAGCATGCAAGATATGAAACCACACAGACTCGACCTTGGCCTACTTCATCTCCTCTATTTATTTAAACCTTTAGCCTTTCACCAAACAGGGGTCTCTTCTCTTTGTTGAAAGTTTAGTCTGTGTGCAGGCCACTGGCACTGTCTACTAAAACAACTCAACCCCCCCCCCTCCCAGAACCGAGCTGTGAAAACAGGGCTGTGTTTTGCTTGGATGCAGACAGTTTTTATCAACTATTAAAGTAATTACAGCTAAAATGTAATTTAAATATATCCTTATTTGAACTCTACATGTACCCCACTGTGCACAGATCATTAAAAATGCCCATCGTCAAAATTACTCCAGTAATTTCTGCAGCTTTGTACCTTGATTGTGTCAAATTCTGCCAGCTGCACATTAACAGCCTTCAGTCACAGGTCCTTTCTACTCCATAAAGTCCACATACTCTGTCCAATGTTTTGACTACTGACGGAGATCATTTACATTTTTCTTACGCTGTAGAACAGTAAAAGAGGCTGGTGTAATGTTGAAATCCATGGGCCCAGTGGTCGGTTTCCTGTCCAAGTTATCTTTGCCTAAAATAACCATGTAGGCCATGTGTTCCTGCTCAGGCTTATCTATAGCCTAATTTGCATCGTTTTGCACAGGAGTCAGAATATAAATGAACAGTTAGTACTGACCGTAGCTTCTCTAGATAAAAATACCATAACACAGCATACCATCAAATGAGTATATGCAACATGACTCTTTGTCACACCAGGACCAACTAGCGACTACACCAATTGGATCAGAGTATGAAGTGGGAAAGTAATACCTGAAGATAAAAATCAAGATATTGCAGTCACACTCTCTTCTGTATAAACATATAAAAACACAGCAATTTCAATGACCACAATCTAGCATCAATCATCTGTTGACTATATTGCAATGACTAAATTACTATCAATCACACTCCCTGACATTTAACCAGACAAGGAGTCCACCTCCAAATACTGAGCTGGTTCACTCACTCCTCTTTCACCACGGATCTGCTGATACGTCTCATTTCTTCCCATCATTCACTCACCCCTCCCCCATCCAATTCTACGTGCATGAGAAATGTAGAAGAGTCCCAGTGCAAAACTTCCCTCTGTGACGTAACTACCCTCCCCCTTGATCTCCAAACTGATAATGTTCACCATAGTTTTTGACATTAACACTTTTGTAATGCTTAAAATAAGACAAGGGTTGCAGAAGTAATTAAACTGGATTTGTTCTGATGTTAAAAAGACCATGATTTTAAATTATGTTGTTTTCATTGTAGACATCACAAATTATAGTCCATTTTACCAGTACACATCCTCTTAGTTTTTTTTTTTTTTTTTTTTTGAGTGCCCTCCAAAGTGAGGGGTCTGAAGGGTTGAATTGGTTCGAGTAATTACACCAAATCTTACTGTCAACATAGTTCTCAATGCACCTTAAACACACACTCGTGTAAAAGGTACACTGGCATGCACGTTTCACACGTGTGATGCCTCATTTACATAGCTGTCACTCAACAACAAACATCAGCATTCACACTCAAGCATTCATGCACAACTTTTTTTTGTTTGCAGTTAGAAGAAAACTAATTACTGCATCGTGCATACGCTTATGAATTATATGCATCACACAACCTTTAAGTCTCAAGTTTGTTTAAAGTAGCAGGGAAGCAGCACAGATAAGCTAAGATCACACAAAACAGATGTTAATCCTTGAACGTCCCCATTGCTTTGACTGAAGACAAGTACCATGTAATCATCTACGCTGCAAGGTTGCCGCGTGTTGCTGGGAATGAACCGCAAAGTGTAAGTCTCTAATCTGCAGGTGCATTAAACAAGCTGCAATCTTCATCCACAGGGAGAAACGGGTATCATCAACAGGATCATCGCTGTGTCCGGACAAAACTGCTGCATGCGTTCAACCAATCTTAGCAACAATGGAAATCTAAGCACAGAGGTAGGGTGTCAGGTAGATAAAAGAGACTTACAGGCTATGTAATAATACCTACTGTGACACAGAAGTGCATATACGCTACAGACGATTCACAGAACATAGCGATTCACAGAACCTTGTTTCCAGTCTTGCCAAGGGAAAGGGGAGGGTCTATCTGAGAAACCAAATACAAAAATCTAAGATATTAGTCAAACAGCTCAGCAGAGAAAACCACAGATGTTTGTGCACACATTTGTTGTGCCGCTGCACTTCTGTTCTCCATCTCCAACTTTCTCCCACTCCCTACATCCTTGGAAACCATTTGTCTCCTAGTGGTCTTTCAAAAATTCCTCTTCCCCCCAATTTCTGCATATGTTTCATCTTTATCTCTGATGAAAGCTGGTACTGTACAACGTATTTGTGAATGAGTGAGTTTTGGGACTTTCCCATGTGGCAGCTTATTTTGAAACAATGATTTCATACACTGTAACATCTTTTTTTCCCCATTTAGGAGTATCTTTAATTTTCTTGTCTTTAAATTAAGATGAAAAAGATCGATAAAAATGTCATGGGCTGAGCTGTCGGGAGAATTTACAATTTCAGTCTTTTTTTTTTCTTCTCTCTCATTGCACTCATATCCATAAGAAAGAGCAGTCCACATTGAGTTACCCAGAAAGTCCCTATTGTGCCTGAATGTGAATCAGTGTCGTTATATGTGTGGGAAGCTTTTCTTTCATCTAGGGTGGCCGGCTCTGACTGGGATGGAGACACCGAGAGTTTTCTCACTAATGACCTGTGCTGGTACTGACCGACACAGTCATTACCACATGCACACACAGTATCTCTTGCCTGTGCCATACCCGGTGCAGGGCAGCTCTTCTGAGACATGAGGTACTCACACGGTCAGACATACACCCCTTTGTCTAGCAGCTGACAACAGCCTGCAGTGAGGCTTATTCCCCTCAAACACATCACCGTGTCAGCGTTGCATTTACACCATAACAACACTAGATAAACCCCTCTCTAAGACAACTAAATCTGTTGTTGAAGAAGGCTTACTCTGTGCCTCTGGTGTTTTACGGGATTTCTCCTGTCATGGTAAAAAGTGAGGATGAACAGAGAGAGAAGGTGACAAAGGTCACGACAAACATATGTTTGTCATCCTCTTTATCTCCAGAGACATCAGTCCTCGGTGTTAAAGATGGGGATCATTACAAAACTACATCACACTGCACTACAAAATCCACTTCATGTGTGTTTGAGGCTTTGGGAATAAAATTTGACAAAACATAACATGAGCTAATAAGGTGTTAAACTGTGCCAGTATAGTCCTAAATTTGTAGATTGCACACATTGTGGTTTCATAGCAGTGTTTTATAGCAGGGGTTGGCCTCTCTTCCACAGAAATAATGTCCAAATAGCTAACATTATAAAAACGATTATGCTTCTATGAAATTAAACTTCAGCAATCAGGGGAAATTATTTCTATTTCACACAGCAGTTTAATATGAGTCAGGACTATTTAGTTTATCATCCACTTAATAAAATGATGAGATGCATCATTTATTTTGGTGGCCTGCCAACTCTGCTCAACAATTTTCTTGGAGAAACTCTAAATGACTTTACTGAAATTAATTTAGTTAAGCAATTAAACCAGGCAAAGGTAAATCTAGCCTAAAAATATTTCCTTAAATTCAGTTAGAGATACTTTTCTAAAAACTTTAGTAACTATCTTTCTAGAATGCACAAATCACTGTAATTATATTACTGCACTGAGACATTTTTAATAATTTTCATATGTTTTATAAGCAACATACAATGAACCATCAACACAGTGAGTCTGGTGGGGGCTTTTGCATGTACAGAGCTTATTTCTTGTTGGAAATAGTTGGAGACAAGTTAATTCATCGCACTGTGGAAAGGTTTTGGATTAGAACCCCTGGGTGACAATTAAAACATCACCCTGGAGTTTACATGTTCATTACACAAGCAACATCTCAAGAAGGATTGAGGGTATGAATAGATGTGAATGGTGATAGAATCATTTGCATGCTCGCTGGCTGGTTGGCAGGCAGTCAAGATCCACTCCAGAGGTGGGATCAATGAGAGAGAAATGGAGAGACAGACACACACACAGAAACACACAAATGGAGGGAAGCTCAGTAAGGAGTCTCCTTTTGGTGCAGATCTTTTGTCTCGCAGTAATGTCTGGTATGCTGGGATACAGGCTTTGCTCAATGACCTGATTTCTATGGAGCTGCCATGTGTGCGAGTGTGCATATGTTTGTGTGTGTGTGTGTATTCATCTGCCTGCAAGCCCTTCCTTTGGAGGAGACACAGGACTTATCCAGGCAGACAGACACAGACAGCCTGATCCAGCCAATAAGAGGGCAGGAAACAAAAACACACATACAGACACACACTGAAAGCCTTGCATGAAGTAAACAAAAAGGCCTCGAGTTCCCATAGTGGGAAGAAAGACATAATTGGATAAGGAAATATTCTGTGGGGAAACTTGATTTGAATCCGCACAATAATTACAGCCCAAGATACAGCTAATGCAACAAATAATTGTCTTATAGGTTTACCAGTTGCAGGATATTTGAAAACCAATATCCACACAATGTTTACTTGAACTCTTTAGTATTGTGCTAATGGAAAAATGACTTACCACTGAGCAATTTCAGACTCAGTAAGCCCGATTCCTGTTTAGTAAACAAATGTAAGCCTAAGGGAAGTCCTGATGTCCTACCTTGTCTCTGAATGAAGATCCTGAGCAGTGGATGAGCTGTTGACACTGCCTTGAAAAAATTGTCGTCGTTGTTAATCGGCAGCAGGTCACCATGGACGTCAGCGTAGCCAATCATCACCTCCATATTGGCGATGCGGTGGATATGAAGAATGAGTTTGTAGAACTCTTCAAATTTGCCGGGCTTGACCCTGTCGACCGAGAACCGGCGGAACTCTGCACCATACTGAAAAAAAAGAAAAGAACAAACAAAAAAATCAGAGATCAGGAGAAAGGAGAAAGGAATCAACAGGACAACCAAACAGGAAGAGGAAATGAGGATATCTGACCTCATGCTTTTATCTAGACCATCTTACCGGCACACATGAAACTAACAGAGTGAAAACCTGCTGAGCTCTGTCACAGTTGTGGTCATGACCTTTACTGTGGACGGTGGAAACTGTTTCTGTACAACAAACAAACTAAATTAGCTGCACACAGTCAGAGCAGTATCACTTTTCAAACACAGCTGATCAAACCACTTCAGAGGGTTTTTTTTTTTTTTTTTTTTTTGGTGTATATTTAACGTACATCCGTGAAATCTCTCCAGGAAAATAAGCATTTGTCCTAAAATGTCAAACTATTGTTTTAACGAGAGTGACTGTTGTTTTAGCTCTGATCCACTAAATAGATAACAAGCTGGATCAGCACCTGATTGTCAATTTAGCTGAACAGTTTATGGCAGATTTATGTTATACTGCACACAAACATATCAGTCAAAAAATAATAAATAAAAAAAAAAAAAAAAAAAAAAATATATATATATACATAGTTTAGCTGCACATCACTACCTTTAACTGAGGAAAAAAAAAATATATATATATATATATATATATACATAGTTTAGCTGCACATCACTACCTTTAACTGAGGAAAAAAAAAAAAAAAAAAAAAAGCAGGAAAAGGGAGGGAGCTGCTCTGCCTCCCGCCCACCGATCAAGAGCACAGACTTTGAACAATTGTGCCACAGCTTTCCCAGCTAGATCACCGAGCCACCAATGACAGCAGGGCCCGGGGTCATGGTGGGGTCAATACGCAACGCAGACAAGCATGGACATGAGGAGGAGAGACACAAATGAGGCACAAAGCTCAGCTCAATAAACCACGATGACAGGCAAACTGCGGCAGCACCGATGTCTGAATCACAGCGGTAATTTGTAGACTAAGGTGCTGTTTGTTGTAATCACATCCCTCACAGTGGAGGGAAGCTGACAGCAGAGGAGAAGAGTGTGGGGATGATCTGAAGGAAGAGAAAACCTGCTGACAGAGTAACAGTACAATGGCTCTGAGGGGGGAAGAGCAGTGGACATTAACCAGCTCTTTCATTAGAAGATGATATGAATTTTAAGAGGAGGCATGTTAGGACACTAGAGGGATGTCGGGCACCGTGTAGCTGCCGGATTCACTGCAGCCAATAAAAACCACATATGAGGGCTACACCTGAGTTTTAAAAGTGGGACACCCGACTTGTAATTCCAGCTAATAAAACTCAACATACATATGAAGACAACACAAGGAGCTGATAAACAGGTTTGTCGGTTTTCCATAGGCGTACTCAACTGGTGAAAGTGAAACCTAGATGTGAATGGGCTATAATTAACCTTTCAACATGTTACACATATTTATTCCTACATCTGCATAGCAGTAAGTACTGTCACGCTTGTGAATCAGAATGTTCTCGTGGCACGGTACACGGTGATCACGGAATAATCTCTTTTCGTAAGAGGGACTCAGCTCTCAGGTATGAGCAAGTCTGAACATGGGCCGATTAATCACGCAGCTAAGGCCTAAGAATACATCACTACTAACATGACATCACCTGTCCTCCTGGCCTATCAGGGCAAAGTGATGTCAACAGGTCGAAACATGTTGGGAGACAAATGGAAGATAACTGACTTCTGCCTTTTGCCAACTTTGGCTTTGCTCTTGTGTAATGTCCTGCATAGTGGAGACAACTCACCTAAAGAAAGGAGAAAAACACCTACATTTATCTAAAAAATGACTCACTGTACAATGGAGAACAAACTTCAAACAGAGAAAAATCCTGATAAATTGAAGTAAGTGCACAGAGAGTGGAATAAAACCCAACCCCCAGCATCACTGGGCACTCTCCCTGTCTGTGATAAGAGCTTTAAGTTAGTAGAACCAGCTCCCGGTGGAGGCTCCAGGACAGACAGCCAGACACCTCCAGTGTTCTCCCTGATAAGATTATCACTGTAGCAGAAAACCTCACTGGTGAGATGGGCTACATAAGAGGGCATCACCCTTAACAACACAAGAAACAGACACACCAGTATCACTTTTTAATATCCGAATGTTTCGCTAAAATGACTTTTGCTTTTGACTTTGTATCATTTTTACAAACTTTCAGGGTGGATTACCAGAGCTCTGAAGGATTGACTTTGAGAGCTGCACAGTCAAATAACAAAGACGTGTATGAGGCAGGTCTGCAACTAGAATGATTTTTATTATTTACTGGGTTAATGAATAGTCTATGGAAGGTTATCGAATGGTAAACCAACTCCAATCACCAGTTTCTAGAGCTCAAGTCTGACATGTTCAAAATATAAAATATAATAACGTTGGTTAAAACCATTACTCAAAGGATGAGCTGATTATTAAATAACTGCTAATTAATTATTGATTTTCTGTTGAAAGGCTAATCAATGACTTGTTTTGGCTCTTGTGTGAAACTGGCTTTAAGTAGTATGTCTGTATAATTGGCCGGAAGAAGTTTCTGATTTTCCAGCTTATCTGAAATAACCACAGTTTATCAAATAAGACAAATACTTTAAATTTGAAGTAAGATCTGAAAAGATCTGCTAGTTTTTCCATCAGCAGGTGATGAGTAGGTTGAATATTTGTCATTCGTGCCTGTTTAGTTCTTCATATGCAGAATAACCAAAAGCAAAAGCATGTCAGGAAATGTATATATTTTGCTTTTCAGAGACTAAAAAAAGTGGTGGAGCTGTTAGTTAACATTTTATTTTACTCAAACATTCTTTCTCGACTAAACGCTTCTTGTCTCCTGTCTCCTGTCTCTTGTCTCTTGTCTCCTGTCTCCTGACTCTTGTCTCCTGTCTCCTGTCTCCTGTCTCCTGACTCTTGTCTCCTGTCTCCTGACTCTTGTCTCCTGTCTCCTGTCTCTTGTCTCCTGACTCCTGTCTCCTGACTCCTGTCTCCTGACTCCTGTCTCCTGACTCTTGTCTCCTGACTCTTGTCTCCTGTCTCTTGTCTCCTGACTCTTGTCTCCTGTCTCCTGACTCCTGACTCCTGTCTCCTGACTCCCGACTCTTGTCTCCTGTCTCCTGACTCTTGTCTCCTGTCTCTTGTCTCCTGTCTCCTGACTCTTGACTCTTGACTCTTGTCTCCTGTCTCTTGTCTCCTGACTCCTGTCTCCTGTCTCCTGACTCTTGTCTCCTGTCTCTTGTCTCCTGACTCTTGTCTCCTGTCTCCTGTCTCCTGACTCCTGACTCCTGTCTCCTGACTCCTGACTCTTGTCTCCTGTCTCCTGACTCTTGTCTCCTGTCTCTTGTCTCCTGTCTCCTGACTCTTGACTCTTGACTCTTGTCTCCTGTCTCTTGTCTCCTGTCTCCTGTCTCCTGACTCTTGTCTCCTGTCTCTTGTCTCTTGTCTCCTGTCTCCTGACTCTTGTCTCCTGACTCTTGTCTCCTGTCTCTTGTCTCCTGACTCTTGTCTCCTGTCTCCTGACTCCTGACTCCTGTCTCCTGACTCCTGACTCCTGTCTCCTGACTCTTGTCTCCTGTCTCTTGTCTCCTGTCTCCTGACTCTTGACTCTTGACTCTTGTCTCCTGTCTCCTGACTCCTGTCTCCTGTCTCCTGACTCTTGTCTCCTGTCTCTTGTCTCCTGTCTCCTGACTCTTGTCTCCTGACTCTTGTCTCCTGACTCTTGTCTCCTGACTCTTGTCTCCTGACTCTTGTCTCCTGACTCTTGTCTCCTGACTCCTCCACCTCACATTTCCAACAGAGAATGAAGTGAGGTGAAGCTGTTCTGCTCTCCAGTAAACAAACACATGCTCACAACAAAACTGAAGGAAATAGAACAAAATGACATAATAAGACTGATGAGTTGTTTGAGATCCAAAAAGGGAAATGTGATGTGTGACAGTGAGTCATGCTCTACGTTGCTGATTTGATGATGCTGTTAAACCCGTTCCAGCCACGCAGCTCCTGGCTTGTCAGTGCCACCCACAAACAACCTCTGATAGCTAGAAGTGACCATTCCTGTCCCTGTGGAACGAACATGAAAACACGTATCCCCCCCCCCACCCACTGAAACTGAAACTAGGAGTGAAAAGTCCTCAACACCTCTTGCACCACTGTGCCCAACTCCAGTTGACTCGTCAGCACACACGTATGCTGGTATGTGTCCACATATGTGAATAAATACCTCTGTGGACTGTCATCACCTCAGTGGAACCTAAAGAAAAATGTTGGTTAAATAAATTTCTTATAAGGGTGTGACAAAATTATAAACAGGTCACTGTTATTTGTGGACGGGATTGGATACAGTGCCACATTTCCACTGTACCATTATAAACACTTGTATATTGGACACCAAACCCAGATCAAACAAATATCCAAGACCTGGTGTGGTTCTAATGTACCTGATGAGGTTTGACAAGATGTTATGTTTTTGTATTGGTGGTCTGCAGCACATGAGCCACAAACAGGTAGATCACTGTTGATTTAGTTTAGCTGGTCTGAACTGTGGCTGTTAACAGTGGCAGCCTCACACTCAACTATCCGGGGACGGCGAGTGGGCTGAAACTATGTAGCACAAAAGCAGCAATGAACGCAAACAATTTGCAAAAAAAAACAAAAAACAAAAAAAAACAAAACAAAAAACATCCGATTTTAGCAGAAAAAGTCGAAATCTCTGTATCAGACACTAACAGGTTATTTATAAACGATATTAAATCAGGTTTTTTTTTTCTCTCCACACTCCCAGTAGAGGGGAAGAGTCAAATCAGCACAATCTTCATGCTGCTCGGGAAAAGGAAGAGGAGAATAATCAGTGCAAATTACAGGAACATCCAGAAACCGGTGCGTTCAGGTCCTGTTTCATCAACAAAATAAGCGCTTTGTTGTTCAAAGGTGGAAAATATGGGTCGTTAGTTGCAGACAGTTTGCTCCGACCAACTCCAGCTCCGGTACGGGACGACCATGTGAACCCTTTTAATTTTCTCTCCAAATCTCCCGTTTACCGCCGATAAAGACATTTGAGATATGTCCACTCACCTTGCTTTTCACTTCCACGGCGTTACAATTCGCGTTTCGCAGCGGTTGCGACTTGTTGAAGCTCCGATTCATTTTCTTGTGGTTGTAGTTATAAAACAAAACAAACAAAAAAACCCCCAAACAAACAAACACAAAACTTCAACCGCCTTTGCCCGCAGAAAGAGGGGCTCTATAGTCCGGGGTTTGGTATAAAATCCCTCAGCTTGGTCTCTGGTGGAGAAATAGTCGTTTTAGTGTGGATCAGTCCGCCTCCTGGAGTCTTTTACTGTGCTCCAACACACATGAGGGAGGACTTTACGGTGGAATAAGAGGTGATCAACTCGCCGCCTTGACTTGGGAGTGTGAGTTAAGTTTTGAAATGACATCAGCCCTCTTTAAAAAAAAAAAAAAAAAAAAAAAGAAAAAGAAAAAAAAAGAAAAGGGAACCTGTGAGACCTTCACTTGCTGCTCGTAATTCCTGGTTTCATAAGTCAGAACCTCTGAGTTCGACCAATTAACACTTGACTAAAACTCTTGACTAATCAGTGATGGAGAGTAAACGAGCACATTTAGTGAAGTAATGTGCTTAAGTACGATGTTCAGTACTACATCATGACATCTATCAGTAATATTTCACCAAACATTTTCATGAATGCGCCATGTGTTTTTAATGGCCTACATTTTTCTAAAAAGACCTAATAGACCTAATAATAAATAACAAATGAAACCTAAACAATTCAGCCCTATATATAACTTTTGAGTCATTTATTAGCTAAGAAATATGATATTTCTGACAGCACCTGAAGGTATCACAATGCACACTGGTCCTCCGGTGCTGCAGAGGACGCATTTCTCAACACAACTATGTTTTAGTTAAAAGGACAGGTAAGTGATTATAATGAAAAATAGCCTAAGTGGAATTAACAATAGCACTGATCAACTTATAAATGTTATTTACAGTGAATTTTAGTGGAGCATTACAATTGAAATCTTTGCAGGCATAAAGAAAACTTCTAAGTCTGTGTGTCATCTGGTGATTATCTGTGCTACAAATATTTTTGACTTCAAATAAAATGGTAAAAATCAGAGCAATCAGAGAAATATACAAGCGGTTGAATTCAATTCAACATGACACATGTCACATGACACCATCTCTGTAATTGGTTCCTTTTCCTTCATTACAAACATACACATGCAATTAAGTTAATCACCATATACCTACGTCTCACTTCCCACTCACTTTTTATTCTGTTTGTTCTATTCAGTGACCGAATGTAGCCTGCCATGTCTACAGTATAAACATACAGTACAGCCTAAAATGCCTTTGGTGAAATGGTAATTATCAGTTATTATCTACTGTCATCTATGATCTAGTGCCACCTGCTCAATTTATTAAACAAGCCAGATTGAATTTCATTAAATTAAAGCAATTTCGCATTTTCAGTATCTACAAACTGGATTCATTTGTTTACAAACCTGTCAAACCTGCAATTATTTTAATGAGCCAAATGTAACTTAATCAAACGCTATATAGTATCTAAATAACTTTGATTTTTAAAATGCAACACATACATTTGGCCATTTATCACATAATAAATGTAGATTCTGCTGAAATGTCCCAGTTTCCCACACTGAATCCAATGACCACAGGGTAACATACTTTGTGAAAGTACCTGTGACTGCTGCTTTACAACATTCCTGGGCCCCTGAAGTCGCCAGTGTATGACAGCTGCAGTTTGCCCCCTAGTAGCTGCAGCTATTGCTTGTTTACCCTCTACAGGAATGTGTTGACCTGTTACAACCCCACTAGGGTACACTGTTACATGTCACATTCATAGTGGCAATGTACCAGAGGTATATCAGTGTTTCCTGTGGGATATGCAATGGTCGGTAGTAGTTTTAGGGTTTTTTTTATAATTATCCTCATTAGAATTATACTTCATATTCTTTTACAGAGAAATATGAGTATATGCTTATTATTTTGGTTTAGCAATGTCCATAATAAAGATATTAAAGATGGTGAAGGTTTGACATGATCAAATGCTTGTGACATTTTTTAATGTTGGAGGACATTTTTCTTTTCTTTTTAAGAGTAGACTCAAAGTTGCATGATTACAGTTCATTAGGTCTGTGCTATCATGTGTCAATGCTGCTTACAGATAGGAACATGCCACAATGTTGTTGTTTATTAATGTGTTTCTACTTCCACTATGTGACTTCTGCTTTGCACGTTTGCTACAAAGTCACCTTAAAATTGTGTCATTTTGCTCTGGCATTTTTAAAAAAAACACTAACATGATTATTTTTTTTACACAGTTTAAGGAACAGTCAGTAATATTTTACTTACCAGCTTTGTTAATCACTCAACTCTCTGTCAATTTTATGGCTCTTGCAGGGTTCCTCGTATAGGAGTGTCCAAAATGCAGTGAAGAACATGGTTATCTGGTATATACTACATTATAAAGACCTTTTATATGCCTGCAGGAAGAGAATGTATTACTTATTAAAAATATAAACCAAATGTAACTTTTTTTGGCAGCCTTCTTTAATATTGGCATTTTAGAGATTCTCAGTGATGAGCAGACAAAATGAAAACGTTTTTATAAGGAACCTAATGCACTAACGTCAGTTTTGTTTTTCCAACACCATGAACACTTTGATTTTTTTTTTTTACATTTTGTGGTAATCAAACACATATGTTTGTAAGAAATATCAAAATGGTCATTGAGGTACTAGTAACTAGTCTGACTGCCATTTCATCTGTGTATTCAGACAAGCAAATGTAAATACATACAAGAGTATCAGCTTTGCTCTTAGTCTTAACAATAAATGTCGGTGTAAAATGTGGGTAAAGCAAATACAAATTTAATCAGGCCAGCAGATAAAAACATTCATAAAACAGAATCCCATTAGAGCAAACTTCAAATTCAAATCAAAAGTCACGACTGGATATTAACATAAGCCAAGAGCTATGGTCTAAATCTTGCAAAACAAAGCCTGGGCAAGCCTTCATCCAGTGTGTCTGTAAGTGACTTGTAATTCTCTTAAAACATGGCACAAGAGACTGCAGCCGCTTCCATGTTGAATCACTTTGCAATGGCAGCAGACAGAGCAGGAAACAACATCAAGGATAATCAAAACTTCAAGTATCTTCTAATCTTCACCTTTCTTCTAATCTTCTTTAAATGTATTTTAATGCATTTATGCAGTTAAATATGTCTTTTGTTTTCTTTTTTTAAGTGTATTCAGAAATGATGAGGAAATGAGACAAATTGAAGTCACTGAAGTTAAAAACATGCTTTCAACTTCTCTTCGAAAAGGTCTTGAAAGTTCTTTAGTCCTTCAGTCTGACGAGGAAGCCAAACAAACATATGAAGCTTAAACTGTGCGGAGAGTAGTGACATAAAGAATACTTGCCTCTATAATAACTACATTTGACTTTATTTAGTGCCAATAACAATAGAAAATCTAAGACTTTGAGTGGAGATAGTTTCACAGTGTGAAGTCAACATCACAGTGTGTTGACAGGTTTTGCCTCAGTAATGGAGTAATCCCACACATGACCAGCAGGGGTCAGCACAGGCCCACATAAGACACACTCCTAATGGTTGAGATGCTAAGAGCTTTGAGAGGCAGAGCACTGACACATTTGAAAAGCATGTTGTATAATAATATAAAAGCATTATGTATAATACTGATACATATGGCTGACAACAGTGTTTCCAGTGAGGGGCCTACTGCAGGATGGCACAAAGAAGCAGCGATTAGCATTGTCGATACACAGCAAGTGTACTGCACTCTCCTGTTTGGAGAGTCTCCATGGGTTTTCTTAAGGTGCCTTCGCTCCTTCCCACAGTCCAAAGACATGCAGTTTGGGGTTGGACTTGGTGATTCTAAATCCCCAGCAGGTGTGAATGTCAATGTGATTGTTTGTTTGTCTGAATGTGTTAGCCCTGTGATGGACTGGTGATCTACCTGCCTCTCAGCAAATGTCAACTGGAATTGGCTTCAGCCCCCCTTGCAAACCTTGAATAAGCATTATGGGTAATGGATGGATTGGTGGGGCCTAGTGAAAGTCCATGAAATAGTATATAAATCTTTTCACATACATCATGTGTTTCTTAGGATTATTATTTAGTGCTAAAGAAAAAAAACAATTGAAAAAATGCTTAAAAGAAAGAAGACATTAAGGAGGAAAGGAAGGTAAAAAAAAAAAACATAGGGGAGGCCTAGTGAGTCATTGCATTCACACAGCAACTCCCACTTCTCCTTCATTATAAAACATTGTGTGTAACGAGAAGTATGGCAGACAGTTGCTTGATGCTCAGAAGTCGCTGCAATCTGTGGTTTTAATCCAGCTCTATATGCCTGAATTCAGGTGGTCCTGTGGTGGCAATGTGAGTCTAAGATTACAGTGAGATGAAGGGATACTTGCAGTAATCCTTGCTCTGTGTAGAGACAGAGAAACATCCGGAGCTGGTTATAGGAGGGTATTGAGATGGCAGCGGTACCTAAAGCCAGAGCCTAAAGTCAGCCAGACCGGCAGAAGGGCCCCTGATTCTCCCCTCCTCTCTGTTCTGCTCCACTCACTCTCTGATTAAAGGAAAAGGAAGGCAAACACACACATACTGCCTCTGCATGTAGCTATGGATGATCTCAGCATTCAGGTTATATTAAACGGACACTGCGGTTGTATTTTAACAT
Source organism: Mastacembelus armatus (assembly GCF_900324485.2). Classification (NCBI taxonomy): domain Eukaryota; kingdom Metazoa; phylum Chordata; class Actinopteri; order Synbranchiformes; family Mastacembelidae; genus Mastacembelus; species Mastacembelus armatus. The sequence goes on along the minus strand of NC_046643.1, from coordinate 12,845,649 downwards.
AAGCAGAGCTACAGCCTTTCCCCTGGATCACACTGAGTCATGACACACCATCAGACTCTCCAGCTGTGCCCCGCGACTTGTCTACTCGGCTGACAAAATGAAATGCAGGTGCAGTGCAAGTTTCAAAATGGAAAAGTAATCTCTTTCTGTTTTCATCACTTTGGCTTTCTCTCCTGCTGTGTGTAGCTCACAAAGTGCATCTATATATCTATATAAACACATATATGACTGAGTGTTAGATAAAGAGAGGGAGGAAGAAACAAAAAGAGGTAGAAAAGGATGCTTGGATTCAGTGGAGGCAGAAGGAAAGACTGAAGTGAACACATGCGGTGAGTATTTGGCAGAAGCCCTCTAGAAGGCTGTCACCTCTGTTATGAGGGTGACTTGGCTAAGTAGTGCTGGTCACACATCTGCTGCTATTGGTAAGAAAGGAAAAAAGAAAATACAGTGATGCATGTGATGCTGGTGCCTGCTGCATTCTGGCACAATGGTGGAAAGTCAAACAGTGGACTATTCACACTTGATGACTTGTCTTGGGACCTTAATTTGGTCAACAGAAACTTTTACTGCCTTCAAAAGCTCCTACCTCTTCCAACAGTCATTCTATCATGCTTACATAAAGTTCATGTAATTTTCAGTGCATTTACATCTTATTTCACGCACCTGTAAACTTATTTGGTATTTGTGCCATGTGAAGTTGAAAACTCTCTGAGGTGCCATTTTCAGCATTATCCTTGATCTGCTCTACCACTATCTTTGGGTAGAGTGCTAAACAAAAAAAAAAAAAAAACGTAAATGTGAAATGTAAAAATGTGGGTTTGAATTGTGCTAAATCATCCAACATGAACAGCAGCAATGAGGATTTTAGCCCAGTGAAGCTTTCAAGACTCCCCTGCTTTGAAATGCTTTGTCAATCAACTCCTGCTTGGTATGTCTATCAAAAGTTAACATTCTAGTCTCTCCAGAAAATCTCTTTGATAATGTACAGCCTTCAGCTTGCCATTATCTTGTCTTTCAGGTCATGACATCTTCCTCCTTTATTTTCATTTTTTTCATCATCATCATCATTTAGATTTTGAGTTGTGTGACATTTTGTGACACAGCCAAAAAAAGAGAAACACACCACAGTCCTCATAGCCCCATGATGGACCTGCCACCTGAGGGTGCCATTGTCATACTGATAGCTTCACGTGAACATGCGCTTAGGCACGTACACAGGCCTGATGCTCTCTCTCTCTCACGCTAACACACACATGCACACAATGCCATCCCTCACACAATGCTGCCTGCTTAGTTTCAGTCCCATGTGGACATCACTTCTCATCCACACCGTTTATTTTATGGAATCTTTAGATGTGTAAAGTAGCAAAGACCTGCAGCCTCATCTGGACTTTGTCACAGTTTCTGCAAAGCAAAGTCTACAGGCCAGTGGAAGAAATGAGCATGCATGAGCGCTTTCATTGTGGCAGTTCAAATCCAGGAACAGTTTCCCCCAAAAACCAACAAACCTTAGTTATACGAACCTTTTATACAACAGCCTTGCCTGACTCAGCAACAGCTCTTTCTGATCCCCTTGATAGAGAAACACCCGCATCATCCTCGAACACATTTGTCCTCCTTCCCTTCATGCGATGCTGTGTGATGTTGAGCCACTCCTGCTCCATTTCTTCTCCCTCCAGAATGAAAACATCAGCCATCTGGTCTAGGGGTGAAAGGTCAAATCTCAGGCTGGTAATGAGGATGGCGTCGCTAGGGGGATGTAGGAGGGGTGTGTGTAAGTGTGTGGGTGTATGTGTGTGTGTGTGTGTGTGCAAACCTTGCTGAGTGTGTCTGCTTCCTGAGTGAGCATTAAACATTAACGAGTCAGCTCTGTGAGTCTGGAGAGAGGACAGCAGACGTGAGTGGTGGGAAAAGAGACAGTCCATGGACAAAGTCACTTCAGAGAAAAGGAGGAGAGAAATGTACAGGTTTAGGACACTCGAATGCATGCACACAACACACAGAAGCACACACAAAAACATAAAACCATACAGAGGCACAAATGCACAGAAAGAGAGATGGACTGCATGTGGATGCACTCCTTCCTTTCAGTCACCCCCTCAAAAAGCTTTTCCTCTTGTTTATTGACTCAGCCTTCCAACATTCAGTACATCAATAGTTCTGGTCGATGAGAAGGAAAAAGGCACAGAGGCTACTGCTGTGACGGAGGTGTAAGTGTGTGTCTTTGTGTGAATGTGCCTGTGTGCTCACCGGCCTTTTTCTTCCACCCATCCCATTTCATCCAACACATCCCACGATTTGTTCTAGTTATTTTCCACAGTGGCTGTAATAATGTTTTCTGCATTTCCAGTGGTGGTACCTATAATATTCACGTCTATAAAAAGGTAAGCTGTTAGATTATAGTAGCAGGTCTCATTTTAGCCTCTGCACTCTATAGCTTCCTAATTGGCAATAGTGAGACTCAGCAGTGTAGTCAAGTACTCAGAGCTCACAAGTAAACCGAGTTATATTCACTTCCTTTTATGCTCTTTAGAGACTATTATTATAGTGGGTCTCTTTGTGTGTGTGTTTGAGTGTGTGTTGGTATAGTTGCCATGGAGATACATAAAAAGGTGGTAATTATGCAATACCCATGTTCTCAACGGTGAACCCGCCTCTTGCACTGTACCAGTAACCTTCAGGTGTAATGTTTTCACTTTGTCACCCAGCAGTTCAATCCCAATATACAGCAGGTTCTGCATTACATCTGTTACTGCCAGTAGTGATTCACATGATCTAAGGAGATCAGCGTGCATTGATGATGGAGAGGGAAAATTCTTGTCTATCCTTGGTTTGGTCCACAAAAAAAAACATTGGGCCAAATTATAGTGATGGAGAACTTATGCAAACTGAATAGAAAAAACCGAACACTGAACACTATACTGTGGTGCATATATAGTCCATTGTCACTGTCACATGTGTCATTCAAAATGTGGCTTATTTAAAAGATATGTTGAAAATAAAATCAACAACGTTTAACATTTCAATGTCGTGCAAGATCCATATCACTCTAACAAAAGCCTTGAAATATTCTCTATAAAATGTGGATTTTATTGTGAAATCTTTTGGGTATTTTGATTATTTGTGATCACAGTGGAACAAAAGCAATGTAAGCTTCCTTTTTATGTCTTTTATAACCTATTAAACATATTGCTGTTTAAATATTGACATACAAAGACTCTATACGTAGCTGCTGAAATTTAGGTAGTAGAACTGAATGAGTTGCAGTTGTTTAAAATCAGTGAGCCAGGCCACGATTCAGAGAGAGTGTACCTTTAGCATATTTTGGGATGAAATAGGGAAGAAAATGGGTTGGAACATTAGTGTGTGTGCGTGTGTGTGTGTTTGCGTGTTGTGTGTGTAACATATTAATTATTTATCTTTTATAAGTGCAGGCATGAATCTTTCACTCATGGGAAAACTTGGGTTGAGTTTGTGCTTCTTTGCCTTGAAGAGTCTATATGTACAATTTGTTTGTTTCTCAATACTAAGGGACAGCCAGGCAAAATTAAAGGTATACTTCACAGTGCATTCAGTGTAAATCTACTAGTGGACATTTTCCCTGGCAGACCACAAGACATTTCATAACATCACACTTTTTTTTTATTTTTAGTGTCTATAATCTTTGAGGACTCAGCCAAGTCTTAAAGGGGCACAGACTATTACAAGCAGGCCAGACTCAGCATTTTAAAAACATGAGAAACATGATTGCTAAATGAAGGCTTCTGTCCCTTAGTAAAAACTACCCATCATGCATTCAAAGGCAGAGACAGACACCTGGAGGGAAAAGGACATGGAGACAGAGAGATGCAGACACAATGTCTACACCTTTCTTGGTAAAGAGAGTTCATGCTAGCAGTCTGCAGCGTGAGCACATCCCACACGGCTTCTTGATTGAAAGAAAACAACATCAATCTAGCTGGCCTTAAATAACCGGCAGCATTCCCATTCCCTCTTTGCTGCTGCTGACACAAACACACACACTCATGAAACCATATACACACATCCGCATTTTTTTTTTGCCCTCATATATAAATAGATATGTAGCTCAACAGATTGGTCTCTCTTAGTTTCACCATTTATTCACCATTTAAACCTGGATCGTCCCTTATCATCTCCTCCTTTACATCCTCCACACTTCCCCCTTCCCAAGAGAATTATGGTCATTTTCATTCATCGTCCCAATGATGCTAAAATGTCAAGGTTAGTGTGCCAGTTCTCTCTCTCTCTCTCTCTCTCTCTTTCTCTCTCACCCCCATACACACACACACACACACACATACACACACGGCCAGAAGTGAGGGAGAGAAAAGGACTACCTACTCTGAATACAAGAATTAGTCAAGCGTACATTTCCCTTCTTCTCCCTTTCTATGCCTCGTTCGCTCCTCTGCTGCCCCCCATCCCCTTTGTTGGCAAGGGTCTTTGGTGCGTGGGAGTGAGAGAGAGAGAGAGAGAGGGAGAGAGAGAGAGAGTTTAAGGGGTGAGGAGCTGCCGAAAGTGTGAAGGAGGTTATCAGAGGTTTGGGCTGGGTTTTAACATGGCTTGGAGTTTTTATTTCACTCCTGATGTTTATATGCATGAACCTGAATTGAACAGAGTAAAACAAGCATCTTCCTGATCAACTTATTTACCCCTATTTGTTAATATTTCCCTTCTACACAGGGCCTGCAGAGGCCTTTACTTCCCCGAAATATCATTTTTTTCCTAAAGTCCTCCCCCAAATGCCCCCATCCTTTTTAGAAAGAACTACCCCATTTCCTCAAACAAAACCTCCCCCTTCCAACCCCATAGCAGTGCCCCAAGAGAACAGAGGTGAACTTGCCCCTGTTCCCTTCACCTCACTCCTCCTCCTCTCATCTTGTGCTGTGTGTTTGCTAACAGTCTGATTCCTGGACCTTTTGTCTGGTGTTGCAATGCTCTTCACACTCAGCACACACACAAGACGCTGCAGAAAAAAAGAAGAAATGTAATGATTAAGATCAATTTGGAAGGTTAGAGATCTGCGCCTTTCTATGCAAGTACAGCTATAAATAATTTTTATTGATGACTGTCATGCTGCCTGCCACCTCAAAGGTTCACATGAAGTATGGATGATATTTGAATGACACCAGTCTTTCCAAACTAGGAAGAAAAAATAATACTTAGAGGAAATATAATAAATTATGTTTACTCAGGGTCAACAAATAGAAATATTTCTTGAAATAATTAGCATAAATTAATCCCTGAAGAAGGGATTCCACATTCACTCTAGCTATTTTCACATGAAGGTCCTGTTTTTTTTTTTAAATAGCTGACATGTTTACAGTATGTTCATGTTGTGTTGGAGTAGAGACTGTGTGGGAGTGAAAGATGAGCGTGGGAGAGACTAGCGGAGAGGAAGGAGAACTGCTGTTGGGGAGTTCTGAGATTAACAAACTACTTCTAGAAGAGAAACAGTGATGCTGTGGGCAACAAGCTCCACATCAATTTGCATCTTATCCATCTCCAGTGACCCCCCCCCCCCCAATTCTTCACTGCAGATGTGGAGATGGATGAGGCTTCGTCGTGCATCTCTGTCAACCAGTAATGCACTCCTCTGGGTCACCTGGTAAAACAGCCCATATGGTGGGAGGTTTTGACAACCCACACACACACACACACACACACACACACACACACACACACACACACACACACACTATGTTTAGGGAAGGGGGAGAAGCTGCAGGCTTTGCCGAAAATGTCTCCTCTTTTCTTTTTCCTTGAAACATGATGCAGACCAGTCCCCACCTCCTCCTACACACACACACACACACACACACACACACACACACACACACACACACACACACATTTAAAAACACACACTTAAGTGTTATGATGTGTCGTTGGTTGAAGACAGATGAAGCAGGTCTGGTTAGAATTAGTTCACCACAACCCTACAGCCCTATCCCCTCAGTCTGGACTTGGCTTCCTTGTCTTAATATCGTTCCTCCACACCTGTTCCAACACTGATTTCCACAGTAGCTCTCTCAATGCTCAGCTATTACATTTCCTTTGAACCTCCATTTTTTATTCCATGTGTTGATATTCTGTGGCAGTAGATACACAGCAGGGATTCAGAGCATTAGAATTTAACACTTATCTGCTGCTGAGAAGTTACAGGAGCTTGGTGAGAACACCATGTGCCCTTCAGAAGTCCCTACAGGCTGAATTTATTTGCTTCAGAGCTTCCAGGAAATAATCTCCATTGTTCTAAAGGTTTCCCTCCTGAGTGGGGGTACACTACCTCATAAAAGAGACTGTTAATGTACTCTGACCTGGGGTGGGATTATTATTTCAACAGTCTCTTGGCACACAGGGAGGATTCAGCTCAGTGTACGGCCTTCCTGACTGGATCATTCACAGCAGGCTGGATAAGGTGCCATCAGAACACAGATGTAGGATCAGCTATCAAAGAAAGCTAACTAGGTGTTTTGGCTCTGCTTGTGACACATCACATGAGCAGTGGAACGGTGGAAATGAAACAAAGGAAATATGTACAAAGGCAGTCTGACAATTTTGCGCATGCATACACGTACATGCAGAAGGCGTATATGCTCACAATCATGCAGATACTTTTTCTGGAGTCTGCTGTGACTGACTCTACTTTTGTTATTATGGCGGTTATTGGAGGAGTTCTTCTAAGTTATGTGCACATTGGAATATAGATCTGAAGCGGTTAGGGCCAGGTTTTCCTCTGTTCAGACTAGCTATAGAATAATATGTGTTTTTATTAGCCCTAATGTGAAAAAACTGAAATAAAAAGGCAAAGAAAAACTATATGCACATGTTTGACCATTTTGAGTTAATAAAAAAAAATCATTATATTGAGTTACAGCTCATTGTTTAGTTGCCCAGCACAAAGTTACTTTTGTGGTTCACTCTTACTGCTTTCAGTAATTTTTTTAGCAATAAGAAGCAGCTGTTTTTAGTTAAAAAGCTCTGGAAACTCACTTGTATTCTACATCAGCACCATAGTGCACACGATGTTTATGATAAACTGGTAAACATAGTATATTTTGTAGCCAAACAGCCAACTATATGGTATGCCATTTAAAATTGCCATTTAAAATGTGGTGATATATTAATGTTATGTTTGCAGCTTGGTTCATTTCCACAAGTGGCAGATAAAATCAGTTATTGCAGTTTGTTTCTTATATGTCTTAAATGTAATTAGTCTTCACTGCACACTGTGAAATCAGTGTAAAAAATGATCAAAAAGTACACTTGATCCTGTGGTCAAGAATGTGCTCGGAGCGACTCATTTTTAACTGTGATGTTTTTTTCCAAGTTGTTCTTTCTGGCGCTGTCCTCTAGCGCTGAGGTCAAGAAATCAAAGATTAAACGCTTCATCTACTCCACACTTGGAAAAATTTCAAAATTGATTTGAAACTTTTACTCATGCACCTACAGAACAATTGTCTAGCTCGGTTGTACATGTCAGTGGAATGTAAGTACAAGTCCAAGTACAGACAGATAAAAAGTAAATAAAGTTTGCATAATACACATTTCTATGCATGTATGTATGTTAGAAAGGACATGATATTTGCATGCCATATAAAAATAAATCTTAAAGAAAAGGCTACTTGGCTATATATTAAGCATATGAATTTGAAACTACTACTGTGACCTGAAGTGCTGGGTGTTTGTGTGCTTCTGCATGTTTGCATGAGCTTGCGTGTCTGCTGCACCGTCACTCATATATCTGACCTCACACAGTTTTGTACAGCTTCTGGTGCACCTCACCACACATACATACATACACACAGACACTTGTGCTGTGCCCTCAGGAAGTGGTTGCCTTTCAGGCTTTCTGGTTTTGCATATCTTGCTCTCATGCATGTATGTGTGCGTGCACGGGAGGGATTTACAAGAGGCCCAGTGCAAGGTAAAAAAACAGACGTGGTCGCTCCTTCCTTTGTCTCTCTTCTGTTCTTTCTCTCTCTCTTTCTCTCCCCTTCTCAGTCTTTTCCTCCCATCCGCTCTCCTTTCTGCATCTCTGTCCCCAGTGGCTCGGTGATGGATGGCGGTCTGCAGGGGTGAAGGTGGAGGAGTGTGTGATCAACAGCCAGGCCTCTGTGTATTTCAGTACATGTGTGTATGGTTGTGTGCAGAAGTACGAAGTGTGTGGTATGAAACCTGCAATGATGAAATGACTCACTAATCACAGTGATTAGCTGGTAGATGAGGGAGAGGCAGCGACTGGCTCTGGGATGGTGCTACTTTTAAACGCAAGCAGACTCTTGTCAACACTGCACAGGGCACATACATGAATACATGATACAAAACACACACACACACTTCTACTCACAGCAGTGCATACACGCAGTAGTTAAATACACACAGACAACTGTATGTCTTCATTCCGACACATGCATGTGCATACACACACACACACACACACACACACACACACACACACACACACACACACACACACACACACACACACACACGTGCAAAAATTAATTCATTGAGCTCATTAAATGGTCTATGGGTTTATGCTCTCACATGTCACGATCACTTACAATGGAAATAAAACCATAGCACATTACACTTCAATTAGCCATTTAATACGTCCCATTAAGTGACTCCTATTTCAACTGTATGATAACAGTTTGAAAAGTGATATAGGTTTTTATGAGCTATCCTCAGTAAATCTATATGATAAAGGGGGCTAAGGTGACCAAATGTGGTGATATTAAACAGTGATGGTAAGAGCATTTTATTGAAGAGTCAGTGAGCTTCAGTAACTCAAATAAAGACAGAAATTGATTAATAATTTTGCCTAGTTTGCATTTACTGCACTACACCAATACTATACTGTATTTATATTAAATTAAAATACAGAATAAAACATTTGATCACACATTAATACAGATTTTATAATCCCAGAAAACAGATAACGTAAACGTCCAGCTCTGTAACCTCAATTGTTCACACAGTTCAAAAACTGAAACAAAAACAAGAAAGAGCCTAAGTTTTTAAAACAGAAAGCATTTTTTTGTTCTTTTTGAAAGCATACTACTTGGAATTATTCTCTTTAATGTGGAACCAATGCATTGGGTTTGAAAACATCTGCTTACATAAGAAAAAAACTAAAGCGTTGTATTCATTGTCTACAATATAGCTAAATGCAAACTGGATTCTCTTGTTATGTCAGATGAATTATGTTTAAAAGGTTTTACATTGTTCACAGAGGTACGCCCCATTGATGTCTGTGATTTTGACACGATGCAAATGTGTAAACTGCTTCACATAGTGTTATGGGATCCTTTCTGTCACCTCCTCGACTTGTAGACATGTTTTTACGACAACTTGTAAAATGCCTGTAAACACCTTCATCTCACACAGCCTGCACCTTACATCCTGTGTGTGTATGTGTAAGTGTATATGTGTGTGTGTGTGTGTTTGTGAGATCACCCAGGAGAATATATGTCAAACCACTGCGGTGTCTCACCCACACCTTAAACACACATGTTTCTTTGCAAAAGCACACGCACACACACTGACACACAAAACACACAGCGATCATGCAGCCATGTAAGCAGCATGCAAAACATCCCCGCCACCACCATGCAGCACCACGATGAGGCCTCAGCGTTCAGCACGGCACAAACGGCTCATTTCAAATGCCAAGCAGAAAATAAGCAGCTAAGAAGATATGAGCTTCTGCCAAGTACACTGCCTCTGGTTTGTTCCCTGTGTGCTGTACTGGCATCTGGATCTTAGAAACCAAAACAAATGATAACCAAATGCTAAAAAAAAAAAAAAAAAAAAAAAGTACATTGTTGAACAGCGATCAGTGTAATTCCTCAACCAGTGTGTTTGAAAACCTGCATCCACTGCGATTTATCACTCTCAGTGTGTGTGTGTGTGTGTGTGTGCAGATGTGGGTTGGTGTGTTGGTGTTTGATTCCACATTTCTGCATGTCTCCGCTGGTGATTTTTCATGCCCCTACGAGCCTTTATGTACTGTATCTCTTTGTGTATTCTCAAGTCTGTGTGTGTGTGTGTGTGTGTGTGTGTGTGTGTGTGTGCCATCTATTACACACACCATACCAAATAGCGATAAGGAAACTGAGACCAATTGATGATTGCCTGTGGGCAGTATTTATTAACATCTCCATCTTAGTGTAAATGAAATGTTCTAGCGTGCACATACAAGCATGCAGGAAAGCGGCACGCTAAAATAGAGAGTGTGAAGGTGTGAACATGAGAGAAATTAGCCTGATTATGTGACCATCTCGCGGTGTAATCACCATACATCCTCGAGCAGTGTAAAGCCACTCAGTGGTTTCTGTTTCCTCTGTCAGTTCAGCCTGAATTAGAACATTTCCCACCATTTTATCTCTGCTGCCTGGAAATTCTCACTGTATAATCAATACACTGTGTCACCCCAACCCCTCCTACATACTGTAATTATGTTGTTACCAGTTCTTACAGTATGTTAATTTAGATGCCATTCACTTTAGATAAAAAGCAGCATATCGGTAGTACTTGGTTTGACGTATCTAGTGTAAATCAGCCAGTGTGGCAGTTTGCATATGTCCAGAAATGAAAAATATAAATATGAGTTTCTGTGGTATGTTGTATTTTCAAGCAATGCTGGACAGATATGTCTAATCTGAGAATCTTTTTTTGTATATGTTACCCAACACAGGCAAAGATATAAACGTGACATACACAGGCGCAGACACACAAATATACGGGCACAGAAGGAATTCACCACCAGAGGCAAACCTGCCATGCTGTCCCATGCTTGAACAGCATCAGATGGATTATGAGTGCACCTCAGACATACCTGCAGATATCAGAGGAATCCGTTTTGGGACAGAGTGTCAAGCGTAAAGTTTTATTTTGCTCATCAATGAAAAGACGCTGGTAATGCATCTATCTTGGCTCCAGTGCAGTGCTGCAAGCAAATAGCATCAGAGATGATAGCTATCTGCAGAGGCTGAGTTAAACAATTCAGAACTCGTACTTCCCATGTGGGAAAACAAGATAAGAACAAGGCTTTGTAGAGGTTTATGGCGGTGAGTAGAACAGTAATAGTGTGGCCTGTGTTTGATGTAATTTGGAACACCGGAGTGAAATAATGGAAAGATATGTTTAGATCCCAGTCAGAGACGTAAGGTTGTCTGGAAGGAAGAAGATTCCGAATGAGTCATGAATTTGCCAGAACCAAAAGACCTGTGAGTCAGTAAAACCAGCTGCAAGCACCCTGAGGAGCAAACTTCTCCTGAGGACAATCGCTTCAGCGCCACAGGAGCACAACGGATCCTCCTTGCACCTGATACCCATATTGTTCTGAGCTGTTTGTATGTCATAAGGTATTAAAAATAACAGTGTGATTCCCCTTCAGCTTACTAGAAAATTCTCACTTTCACAGAACAAAACCTCTGGAGCAATTGTAGGACAAGGAAATCAAACAGTACGTCTTTGTTTCTACAATAGGAAAGTAGTAGTGCTTTTACATGTTTGCTTAAACAAATAGTGAGCACATCTGCATATCAAATTACTCTTACTCCACAGATCTTCTGTTGTTTTTGCAGTGCTGGGCTGTTTCAAATTCTCATGGGCTCCACAGAATGAAAACTACATTTTTTTATGGTTCTCGGCTTTAATGCTTCAGCGTTGTTTAAATAAGAAATATCATATCATCACATATTAAAATGTTAAAACTCTGACTGATTCAGGCAAGTTTTTTTTTTTTTTTGTTGGTGTCCCCAAGGATATTTACACAATGTGCAAAGATCAGCTTGATATCCTGATAGGCTAGAATTTCTGCAGCCGGTACATACACCATCATTTAAACATGACTGTGTGTTGATACAGAACACAAGGCAAATGCTGCAGGCAGGCAGATTCATACAAAGTCAAGGGAAAGACACTGAAATGAGATGCAGGTTTGGCTGGGCTGACACGTCACTTTGGATGTGTGAATGATGTGGGTGTGTGAGTGGAAAACATTGGGTCTTGAGAAAAAAGTTTCAGGCTTAACCTGAGCCCTTATGAATCTACTGTGTGGGAAGAAAAACAAAATGAACAATAAATAATGAACATAATAATAATTATAATAATAAAACCTGAAGTAACACGTATTACTATTTACTGTAGTCGTCCTTCAGTGGACCTCAGATATCTGACGTCCTTCCAACGTTTACTATTTACTACAGGATTTGTGCCTTGTCATCGTTAGACATGAAGAGTTTAAAATGATGGATCTGGGCGTATATCACCTATGCTGAACTTGTCAAATGTGATCTTGCCGTCCTGTACGTGTTGATGAAAGGCCGATGCTGGCAGAAGGAAGTAAATCTAATTCCTGCACAAATTGAGGAGACTGTCAGAGCAAAGCGGAGCTGACACAGTCACAGGAAAAACCCATCAGATCCACTTCCAGGCAGAAATAGCACTGTGGATATGTCTGTCCTTTTAACAAATCTGACAGATGCGCACGGTAAACAAGCATGTGAATAAAAAGCTCAACATTGGTTTGAATGTTTTAGAAAGTGTAAAGAGATGCAGGCGTTTAAATACACTGATACAGTCTGTGTTTGATGATTGCATGTGTTTGTGTTTTACATACAGGCTTTAAAAACTGGAGACATTACTGAGACTCCTCTTTTAATATACAAATAGCTTCAAGTTGGACGATATTGTCTGAAATACACGCACACACACACACACGCACGCACGCACGCACGCGCGCGCACGCACGCACGCACACACACACACACACACACACACACACTGTCAATTACGTAAAAATATTACCTTCCCTGATGGCATATGCTCCATGCAATTATTTAATTTGCTTGGTCTGCAGATCACTGCTGTGCAGAAGACCTGGGCAACACTGCTGAAACTGTCACATCTCCATTTCTCCGCCCTTGAGAGAGACAGAGAGAGTGAAGAAGACAGATCAAGTCAGAGATAAGTATATTGGTCTGCAAACAATAAACAACAATAAACAACATGAAGTTTCAGTATATTTTCAAATATATAGTCAAATTGGGTCATTGTCTTTCTTTGGTTTGCCAAAAACATTCAGCTGCCCTGGTCCATTTCTTTTATGTTACGATGTGTTAAATTCATACATCACATCATTTAGCGGGAACACAGCATTTTTTTTGTTGTTGTGTAATTGACTAATTGTATTACTGTATTTTAGTATATGTATTCAAAGGAGTCTCTGCAGCATTGTCTCAAATGTTCAGTCAGTCAGAAGCTGATGGAACTCAGATGGAAGACCAGTGGTGGAAGACAAACCAAGTCATTTTTTTGTCCAACCCAAGCAAACTTTACCTTCATTTACACCACATCATACAATTAATTTATTAAAAGCAGTTCATACTGCAATCGTTATTCACAGCAAGCTAAAAAATGAAACTAACAATTCCATGTAGTGGGTATGGCATGACTTGAATTTGAATTTCATACAGCAAATAAGACAAAATCTCTTCCATTGGCACACGACGGAGAAAGGCCTGTGTAAATGAGGTGTTACAGAAACTGAAGCGACAGGATATACTGTAGAGTAGCTCCACTGTGTTGCAACAGTATTTGGAAGTCATTTAACTGATGCTTGTACTTGGGAAAACACAAACATGGATCCTGTACTGTACACATATGCTCATAAGCCACATTTTGAGTGTAAACACAGAGCTTAGAGCTATGCCTGGGTTTATGGAGAGCCTTGTGACTGATCTGCTTGGGTTTGTAGTATAATCACCAACAGGGAGATGAAAAAATTCCTGTTTGACCTGTTTTATATTTACAGACGTCTGTTTCTTTAGACCATACAGCTTTGCAAGCTTGAACACATGTATGCTTTTGTCTTGTTTTGGATTGTAAAGTTTGGTTTGAGCTCAATATCAAGTTGCTTCATAGTTCCCTTTGGGGGGGGGGGGGCTTGGTTAAGTTTCATGTTGCCAGTCAGCCAGTAAAACACATTTCATTTCCAAAGCCATGTGTTGCTGTAAGTCAGCTTTATAAACAGTGACTTTGTCCAGTCAAACCAAACCAACATGACACTAATGTGATTTACATTCAATCAAGAATCACAAATAATATGAGAAAACAACCCCCTTTTCTATTTGTTTGGAAAAAAAAAAAGTTTGTGCAATGTGCACACACAATCACTTCCAAACAAAATCTGGAACACACGCACTACAAAAGAGGTTGACTCACCTTAAAGTGTCCTACAAGCATACCTGTTTATCATCCTGCATGCTTTATCTTTGCTGTGTGTCAGTGTTCCTTACCATGTGCTCTTCTATCTGATCTTTCACTTTGAAGTCATTTGCTGTAAAAGTTTTATCGCACATGTGATATGAGTCTCTTTGACATATCACCAAGTGTATATACATATTTTTTTTTATTTTTTTTTAACAGTCCTTATTTTTGGTCACTTCTGACACCAAAAGTTTGCTTGTGATTAAATTTAAGCCTAAACTGCCTTTTCTAAAAAGTCACTTTCACCAAACCTGGGCACAATATAGAGCTGCATGCATAACAAGATAAATGTAATCAGCCTTTATTGTAATATAAACATGTCAGTTTGCAGCTACTTTTCTTCATTTAAACCTCATTGCATCACCAGAGAGCACCTTGCTAATTACATTTGTGCCACCTGTACGCCTTTCTAGTTTCATTTCTCTAACACAGTGTCACCTTTGTCATCCAAGTCGTAATCTGCATCGTCCCACTGTCACCCAAATGTTCCCTCGAAGACACCTTTGTATCACCTGTTAGTCTGACATGTTTGTGGCACAGCTTGGTGTCTTGTGTTACTGTGGAAAGACAGAGATGGGATGGAAAACTCCTTCCTCCTTCCTTTTGTTTCTCTCTGTCTCGCTAGACACCGTCCTCCACCCCCCCACTGTGTCCATCTGTTCATCTCTCAGCGGAGCAGGGTGAGGAGGAGGTGAGATATGCACACGCAGGCACACAAACACTTACACAGGCTGTGAACACAAACGCTCTGCTGATGCACACGCACACACACACACACATATACACGATAATCAGCATTACCTTGTCATTATGAAAGTGATACATTACAAAATTGTACGAAAATACTCAAATATACGATATGTTGTCCTTGTTAGTGAGAACAAATGATTAACAAATTTTAAAATCTTTTTTTTTACTGTTGTAACATGTAAAAACTGATTATTTATTCCTGTTTTGACAGTTTATACACAGCAATGACAATAGAGTTCCACCTATAATTTCACTCATAATCGATGGTGCCATATAATGATTAAATAACTTTTGATTAGATAAACTCAACTCAGTGTGGTGCCCACACATATCTGAAATCCGCAAAGCTGATATTTTGGATTTAAACCAGCATCTTTTTCATTTAAGCTTCTCCATCTGTTTACACGCAAGTTAAAAATTGACTTGGCTGGCTAGTTAATAATTAGCAAGAATAAAGTACTTAAATGCTATTTTTAAACACCACAGGGTAAAAGTCTGGAGCGCCAGCAACACTTATCTTTCACGAAAGGTACTTAAAATGTGGTTGAAATTGTCAATAAACAACAACAAATGTTTTACATGAAATAAATCTCAAGTGTAAAAAATATATCAACTGATGCAAGTGCTCGTTGTCGTTAAACTTCATTTCCCCCATTTTACCACACAGCAGTTAATGATGCACCTGTGTTTTAGTATTAAATTTAAACCTCGTGTATTTGTCTTTTTGTTTAGGAACAGGAACAGAACATAAAATTAACAAAAAAAGAAATAGTTATAAAAGATTATTAGCAAATTTTGCAGGGACTTGCTGCAAAGCTACAGAGGCATGTGGAGTTATTGTATTTTGTGTTTTGCAGCCCTTTTATGAAATGCAACTTTACAAGTGCTAATGCATCACTAATTGGATTTAGTAACATCACACTGGTGGGAATTTTCCCCATGAGAGCAGCGTTACCACGGTGATAAGGCAGTGCCCTTTGCACTGTGGCCCCTGCCCTTTGCTGCCCTTGAGGGGGCATGTGCCATCAGTGCTGCAAAAAGAGATCCCCCCCCTCCCTCCTCCACCATGATCACATCGTCAAGAGAGAGATCCTGAGCTGAAAATGAATGTGCTTTTAAGTGTGTGCGTGTGCATGTATGCAGTCTTTTTACTGTGTGTGTGTATGTGCATGCATGAACACACATGATTGCAAATACACACAATAAAGAAGGAAAATGCAAATATTTGATCAAATGACAGCTGCTTCAATCTGTGAGTCTGCAGCCAGGCAAAGGAACACATCCTTTGTAGAATGAAATTCTCATTTCCTTTGCACACAATTGTTTTCCCTCCCAGTGTGTTTCTCTCCGTACTCCTGTCAGCAGAGATACAGTAGGTGTCATCAAGACTCTGCTGCTCTCTCACAGCACAGCACAATGTCTCACTGTAGGGAACTTCAGCATCTTGGACAATCCTGCTTGTCAACATATACATTAAACACAGAGGCTGAGACGCTCTTTAACGGAGGTCATCATTATCTTATGAACGCCACCACGGCTGCCATTGTTAGAAATTATGTACATCGTAGGATGGAGCTGATCAAAACTGCTCTGAATTGTGATAAATGATAAATTAGCCCCGCCCACTTAGTGTAGATATTATGGGACTAATTCAATGACAAAGACATAGCGGAGTGTCTAGTCTCTCCTCGTTTTAAGAGGTTGATTTTTTTTTATTTTGTAACTTCATGTTTACTGTCACAGAACTTTACAGACAGAAATAAAATGACATATCAAAAGCAAACACAACCACAATGAATCACAACATGAATAAAATAAAACTCCATAAAATTGTTATGCACAGAAAACTCACAGATTAGACAGAGACCAAAGGGAAACATAGATGAGCTCTGTCAAAACGTCTAATAAAAGTTCACGAGTTGAATTACCTTAACAAAAAGACATAGTGATATTTCTTTTAAAATTAAGAATATTTCATGAATTTTATGTTTTGAAATGGTTTTGTTGACAGGACAAATAGGTTGGAGCTGAATTTTTATTCCAAAACAAACAATGACTGCTTTTAGACCTCTACTCTCCATGTCTGTACCAGTTTGAAGGATACACCTCAATTTCTGACATTTAAAAAAGAAACCTCAGATACTGAAGTACACAGTATAATTATATAGTAAAATGCAATAAATAAATAGCCAAACAATACAATAAATAGCCATAGATCATAGCAATGGTTGAATGTTTACTTCCATATTGTACTGTGCATGTGTGTTTATGTATTGAGGGTAGATTTTGAAAGAAGTTTATTAAGATTACTGATCATATGTGTTTGCATGCATTTGTTTGTTTGCTTCCGCACAGGCTGCTTCTAATTTTGTTGTCAAACACACACACACACACACACTCTCATGGAAACGGGGCTTGCGTGTGTGCACAGTGAGCACACACCACTCGACCGCTACTGCTATGACACTAGCTGGGAGTGTGTGTATAATAAGTGTGAAAAATCTCATTAATGCAGTGCTGCTGCTGAGCTGCGGCTGCTGTTAAGTCCCTTGTATTGTCACTTTTCTCCAGGGCCCCTGAGCGCTAGCTAGCTAACTAGCATCATCGCCATGGAGACCCCAGCAGCTATGCTTCCCCACTCATCCTCAGCACACACACACACACACTTATGTACACACTTACGCACACACACACACTTACGCACACACACACACACACACACACACACACACACACACTTACGCACACACACACACACACACACACACACACACACTTACGCACATACACACACACACACACACACACACACACACACTTACGCATATACACAAACACAATCACACACACATACACAAACACACACACACACACCTTCACTCTCTTCCTCCCTCCCTGTCTGGCTCTCCCTTTTTGTCCTCTGACAAAGCTTGACAAACCGCATGTGACTTGGAGGGCTTAGCACGGGGGAATTGTCAGCGTAGCCTCTCTCCAATTCACACACAGTTCAAACCCTAAGCAGCCATATTGATTTTTAATGATGCCATGCAGTGGACGACCCTCTCTGCCGTGGAGGTATAGAGAAGGATGGAGGGAAGGGAGTCAAGAGGGATGGTTGAGCTGGGTCACTTTTCTTTTATTTGATGCTTTGTACAAGTTCAAAATACCATAAAAATAATTTATAAATGATTTTGTAACATGTTTTCATCCAGTAACACACTTTGTCCTCATCAGCATGAAAATGGCTGAATTTAAGGTTTAAATATAAAGTATTGACATTAGATGCCTCAGATATGAGACACCTAATGTTTCATTTTCCGTTGAAGTAGAAATAGATTGTTGAGTACGGATCAATTTTTCATTATTTTCTTCCAAACCATTTGACAAAAATTCTCTGTGGCTTGCGGTTTGTTTGATGTTGAATCACACGCAGTTGCAATCAATCACATCAAATTAAATGCATATTAGTGAGCTTAAAACACTGGCAAAACGCCTTCTAATCCTTCCAATAATCTACAAATCAACCTTTTATTTGTTTACCCATACCTCTTTCTTTCTTAATGCAGTGTTTAAAAAAAGTTTGATTAGCTCACATTAAACCACATGCGGCCAAATCCAATATGCAGCCTCCTGCCTACATATACAAACTACCCCTGGTGCTGAAGACATAGCTGGCTACGCATATGGTGGTGATTTTATAGATCAAAGTGTCGCTACAGCTAATTAATCCATATCAATGTTAATTAATCAACTTAACCCCAGGCTCTGCAGACCACCCTCTGATTGTGACTGTATGAGAGAGGGAGAGAGAGAGAGCGAGGTTTAGAGTGCATATGAGGAATACTGTAAGAAAGCAAACACAATCATCTGCTTTGACTTTTAAATGGAAGGTGTAAGGAAAGAGAGACAACAGGCACAGAAAGATAAAATACAGGATAAAAAAAAGAAGTGTATTAAGGAAAAGCCTGTGAGGCAGAACAGAGAGAGAGAGAGAGAGAAAAAAACACTTTTGTGAAAAAAAAGAAAAAGAGAAGGGGGGAAAATGATTAACCTCTGAGACATTCACCTAATTAATTCTGTCAGTGCTTTAAATGAAGTGAGCAACCTTGGAGTAGTAGCCGGTCAGTGGAACTCATGTAAAATGTATGTCACCCTATATTACCATGTGCAGAACAAGAGCTGCTGCTGCTTAATAAAATGACACATGTAATCTTTATTCAACTTGAACCTTTGAGGCATGCAGCTCTGCAGACATGGAAACAGCTACACTTATAGCCAAAAGCTTAAGCTAAATAAACTGGCACAGTTTATTGACACAGGTGGGAGTCGTAATAATAACGTATGGAAATAATTGTCAGTATGTATGTTAGTGTTAACCTGTTACCTACCTCCCCCCCCTTTTTTTTTTTTGCAAACCCAAATTAAACTGGCTGTTGTAGTTACATTTTAAAGGGTATATTGATGAGTTTGGTATCATTGGAAAGGAAACACTTAGTAGTTTATTGTGAAAAGGCCAGAATCTGGTTAAGTCATTACTGAACAAAACTTACACAGACACAAACTTGGTAAAAATGTTGTCCTTTCAGTAACACATCTGTGGATCGGTACACATCCGCAAAAGTAAGAAATACTGTTTTGGTGTGTTTCTAGTCTTGTTTAACATTAAGGAGCTGTTGTCACTGTGATAATTCAGTTCAAGTCGTGAGGTTTTCTGCTTTCAAATGATATATAGTTTGTCAGACTTTATTCAAAGTAGGCCGACGATATTTGGAAATACAGTTTGGGGCCCGTGGACGGAGTATGACTGAGATTAGGATTAATGATGTTACAGATGTGTGAGTTTTAATACATGCAAAGCTGTTTTAGTTTCATGTATGCAGGTGTTTTAACCTGCACTATATATTTTTGTTCATAGCAAAATTAATTCTGTATTGTGTATCTGTATGGCCAAGATGGCTTCACCAGGTCTCCTAAAAGACTTCTTTATTTCTATTAGTGATGTTTGGGAAACAGATCACCTCCAGGCCTGATTATTCAGTTTGGTTGGGTGGCTAACTTTAGAAAGAGTCCTGGTGGTGCCAAACTTCAAAATTCCTCAGGCCACTGTGCTTCTGAGAATGCTTAATGGTTTTACATCCTTACCTTGATAAATGCCTTGCCACAAAATTTTATCGCAGTGAGTTCCTTGCACTTGGTTTTGTCCTCGTACTTATAAACGCGTGTGTGCCGATGAATTCAATTTGCCACACATGCACTCCAGTCAAGTTCCAGGCACATTATGGATAATTATAGCAAGCAGGATGCACCTGACCACAATTTGGAGTGTCACAGCAAGGGGTCTGAATACTTTTGTAAATAAGATTTCAGTTTTTGATTTACAAATTTACTAAAAACATGTTTTCGCTTTGCAATTATGGGTTATTGAGTGTCAACTGATAGGAATTGGTAAAGAGCAATTTTATCCATTATTCCTTCCAAAGGCGGAGCGGCTGTTGGAGGCTGTCAAGTGCAGGCTTTGAGCATTCCTGTGGTTTAACACTATGCTTTGAAAAACAAGGGCTGACCAAGTCACAGGACAGGACCCCCCCTCCCCAACTCTCTCTCACACACATGTAATAAAAATATCAGAGAAACGCCGGTTCACACTGCCCACACTGGGGAAAGTGACAGAAAGGGTTTTGGCAACATGTCCCTTTATATACACTGGTGAGCGCACACGTGTGTTAGGGCAAACACATACATGCAGCAACACATGTACACATGACATACACCACAATAAAGGTCAGGTAATCTGAGACAAATAATTCCACCTGATTGGTTTGAAGAAATACAATAAAAAGTTTAGCTATTCATATTGGTCTGTTGTCACATGCATTGGATGGACCAGATGAGTGACCGCTCCATGATAAAGTATGAATTTGACGAGGGCAACAGAAGAGGATTTACATATAATTACCATATGCATGAGCATGACAGGTGCAACTTTCGACTCACTGTGCAGGGTTTGTGAACAGCAGGCATTCTGATTTGTTCAGTGTTGTCTATCTCCTGCACAGATCTTGACAAAAATTAGTCCTGACTCTTTGGCAGCCAACAAATATAGACATTTAGTGCGGAATAAAATAATCAACTAATTAAAAGTATTTCATTCCAATGGTAAGTGTTTTTTATATTTTTTTAAGTGTTTTTATAAACCAGTCTCTCTGTATCTTTAGCATGGAGTTCACACAAGGACAGTGTGCTGATACCTCAGCTGACTACCAGCTGTGTGCGACAAAAGAGCCAACAGCTGTGGAACAAAGGACCCTAAACCATAGTAAATAAAAAGATATATAAACAGGGTTGAAACCAACTCTGCACTGATACAATAAGCATCTTTATTAGGTCATAGATTAATTAGAGAAACTCAAATTAGATCAGATCCGGGGTGAAAGTGCGTTCATGATCTTGGAATTAGCAATGTGACAAAATAATCTCAAGTGATGTTTTAATCTGACAGATTTCTATCAACGGCAGAATTTAGCTCCCATCTGTTTCACACAAACACGCACAGAAAAGGATGCTTAAGGCATGCAGACATGGCCCACTATTTGTGATTGTGTTTGCCTTTGCGCTTGAAATGTGTATGTGTAGCTTTATGCTATGTGTGCATGGATAGCCAGTTCAAAGGTTTGATGCTGTACATCCATCCATCCATCTATACCCACTTATTCCTATTTAGGGTAGTTTTATTTCAGAACATTGTATTTGATAGTAAGAATATTAAAAACCTTGGCACTGCAGTAAAAAACAAAGTCTGGGGTTTTAATATTGATAGTCCCGTGCGGATTGATGTACTGTGAATAATGTCGGATAGCTCACTGATTTATTAGTAATTGGTGCATGATGGAAGACAGGTTGAAGAAATATATCCAGATATGCATATCACGGGCTGTGACAGAAAAATCTAACAACTTGCAACACGAAGTCTCCTGAATTTGACCTCTAAAATTAGCAGCACTATGAGACACTTGGTAGTGACTGCCTGTGGCTCATGATGGAGGATGGTCAGAGCTGATGTCATGTGGCACAAGTACAAAGAATGCCATGATTCGATTTCTGTGCGTTAACGTAGGTGACGAAATATCAGAAACACACATAAAAGCTGATGCTGGGTATCATCTGGGCTAAGTGTGTTATTCAGAACCAGACAGCCTCTATCAAAGGCTGCGTGGAGAAGACACTGTATTGCCTGTCACGGGGGTTGGCACTGACGTCAAAATGTCATGTACAAGGCATCATCTGCCAGAGCAAATGACAAAAATGTTTAGCTTGACAAAAGAGGTGTAATATACTTTGCAATGTTCTGCTGCCAAGCTTAAAGTGGTAGAATAATTCACAAAAAATGGAAATGTTCGCTGAAACGATCTATTGGATAATTTTGGTTCAAATTAATCTGCTTTCTCCTCACCATGGTAGCTGAATATCTTCCAGTTTGAGGTGCACGCTGGTTTCTGTTCTGGTCAGACAGTGCTATTCTAATTTGATTTAACGGTATTACACATTTAGGAGCCGCTGCACGCCTGCTTGACGAGATTTCAAGCAGATTTGCACCTTCAGATTAGCGACATTATATTTACATTACAGACACATTAGATTTCCTTATATGACTTTCAGTGGCAGTGATAAAAGCTATTTCAGGATATATGCACAGTGTTATCCCAAAATCAATTGGCTGATTTCCATTTTTTGACAGGTACAGAGCCCGTCCAATATTTATTCAGGTCAGGCCATCATGTTTTCCCACATGCTATGAATTCATTTGGAGTGGAAATGTGCTTATATGTCTCAAGTTTGTGGTGTTTTCTCTCTACCACACACACACACATAGACACACACTCCCATAGACACACCATAGTGATATTTTATTGCAGTTTAGTGCTGGCTAATTGTTGTGTTTGGCTCGTCTCTCAGAATATGAGCAGGCAGGTGGCAGGTTATGTTTTATTTTTCTGCAAATCTAAACAGCATAAAGTGTTAGAGACGGGCAGCTTCCCCAACTGAGCAGCCTGCAGGAGTCAGTGAAGCACAAAAGCTTTATTGCTTGCTGGGGGGGGGTTGTTGGGTAGGGGGAGAGGGAATGGAGTGAGAGGAAACAAGCAAAGAGAGTGAGAGATGAAAATCGACAGCTTTTGTGTTTATGCAAGTGTGTGTGGGTGTGTATGTACGGTTGGTCCCCAAGTCTAGTCTTTGCTCCAGTCTCTGGCCATAACGGAGGCGTTTGGACTCCCAAGGCCTGAGGCAATGTCCTCTTCACTCCGGGATTGGTGGGTGCAGAGCTGAGGTCGAAGGTCATCATCTGGATAGTTTTAGCTATTTGGGAACGTCCGCTTTAGTCCTGATTGAGGTCACGCATTGTGGCCTCAAAACCTGTGACCCCTAATCCCCCTCTGCAGTCATCTGGCTGTTGGCATTGAATTTCCATGCATATGCCGAAAAGACTTTTGACAATGTCGAGAGCCAAGAAGCTCAGTATGGAAACCTGGGTTAATTTAATGTTTTCCTTTATTGGATAAAAATTTTATTTGGGCTGACTTAGCCAACGAACGATCACAAAAAGAGAAACAGCAGGGGAATACTAAACTTCCTTTGTAAAATGATGCATTCCTTTTCTTCATGGTTACATACAATTTATATGTTTTATATACAATTAATACAATTTATATTGCAAAGATGCATTAATTACCCAAATGAAGTAATGAATATTTGGAGAGATAGACCAGTATTAGGCTAAATTCCCTGTTTTCACCAGCCATTGACTGATTGAGCTTTGGTGTCGCTTTATCCAATATAGTTTTATGTGCTCCCACTGTGTTAATAACATGAAGTTTATGAAGTGTGCTCTGTAATTAAATAATGCAGGATGACTTTGAGGGGAACACAGTAGATTTTTTTTTTTCTTGCTTATTGCACCGCGGCCTTCTTGTGGCTCTAATAGGACACAGATGGCGGCCAGAGGTTGGCCGACAGGCGGTCGGCACCGCAGACTGAGAGCAGCAGGGAGTTTACTGAAACTTGTTCACTACATTACTGTGCCCAACATGCCATGCCCAGGGCCACTACATATGTCAGTGTGTATATGTGTGTTCGTGTGTTTGTCAAATGCCGTAATCAGAGAAAATAAAACAAATTAAAGTGTAACACTGTATGGATCAATGTTTTATATCTAAACAAAATGTCATTAGGTGGCACAGAAACATAATAAATAATAAGCTTTGTTGTTGTTTTGATATTTCATGTTTAAAACCCACATTAAAAACCTTTAACAGATACTTTTTTTTTTTGTTATTTATGTGTTTAAATAATGACTTTTCTCTTGTCACTAAATGTAACTCTAGTCTGTACCAGACTCTCTAATTTCATCCAACTCCCTGGCCTGGAGCAAGGGTAGACCATTAAAATATATTGCCACAGAAGCATCTGTTAGGTTGAAGGCACTAAATACAAACAACTTGACCGTAAAAGAGCCATTTTATTTTGAATCCACGCTGTCTCGCTACTGAAACACAAACACAGTTCCAAAAGAAGAACGCTCTAATTGTTACCTTAAAAGTCTCACAGGTTAGTTTGAAGTTAGCCAGCCTGTGGTCCATATAAGGACCACATAGTGCATGTGGTGTCATGAGCCTTTTGACGAGATTCTGACATTTTTGTCAGGATTCTCAATTGGTATTAATTTATTCAGGTTTGATTTTGAGTTATTTTTTTTTCAATCTGTCAGTGAGATTTACGTCCAATGATATACTTAACTGACATTTATTTATTGGGATGTTGTTAAAATCAACATTAGCAGGTTTCTGTTTTAGTTAGTGAGCAACAGTAGTTTAAAAAAAAATCCCTACACTAGTTTTGCAATCCATGAAAAACACCAGCATATATAGGTGCTACTGTCTGTTAATAGGAGATTTTATGTATTTAAAACCCCAAAATGGACCCACAGCTGTTATAAATGGATGAAGTTAATTTGTTGTGTGGACTTGACCATGTCTTGTGAGGCCTCACAATGGGACAGTGGCTAATTTGGGACACCAGGAAGGGCAAAGGCCATTTGATTAATCATATAAATCCTCCTCAGATTGCTCCAGAGGACTGATGAGATGTGGCGTCTCAAAAGACCCCTGGGTCAGAGATCCTTTGAACTTTAACCCTTGAGCTGAGGCTGTTCACAAAGGCTCAAGACAAAGGGGTTGAGCAAAAGTTGCACATCCTGAACTGCACAGTATACGTGTTGTGGTGGAAAACAAGAAAAGTTCTTTGAGGTTTTTACATCTGATAAATGCAAAGTTAGGATTTTGACGTTCATGCTTTAATGGCATGATATGGCTAATTGGTGTAGAAATAAAACATACCCCATTAGGAAATAGCTTGCATGATAATTGTGTCATTTAGCTCTCTTGAATAAATAAAGAAAAGAAAATGAGAGAGTGCAGGACAGCTAGAGAAAGCCATTGAGAGTTGGCAGTCCTTCTATTTGATTAGCCATTAGCCTCTGGTGATGGGAGTCGCAGTCAGAGCGCCACTCCCTTTGATTACAGCAAAATATGTCTCCCTAGCCAATACATATCACTTCAGGGGGCTGATTTGGCTTGTTGCTTTTTTATTCCGGCTCATATTGTAATCAGACATGCTGTCACCTTGGAGAAAAAAAAACAAACTGATATGTAGTCGAACATAATAAGTAGAGGCCAAACTTTTGAGGGTTAAAAGTTTAAGAAATGTTGGATTCCAAAATGCATCTCATTGAGTCAATACACTTGTTCAAAGAAAAGAGGACTGTCTGGAGAGCTGAAATTAAATGCTTTATACATTGTGGGTAATTTAAGTCATTGTGACAAAAGGGCAGACCTACACAACAGAGTAAATGGGTTTTTAGGACCCGCCCTTACTTTAGCAAGATGATAAGTGGTTCCTAAATGATGCATCAATGCTGACAGCATGTGAAGTAAATCTTGGGCTTGTCATCCAGTCCAAGATGGATATTTTGGCACTCAACTCCAGCAGAAGTGCAGCGCTGAACACAACAGCTGGCAGTTCATGCCCCCTGCTATTTTCTCTCCAACACACCCTTAATTTCTTTTTGGCTCACCCCCTCCCCTGCTTTCATGCTTGACTTGCAGCAGCTTTTGTGTTGAGGCCCAGTGGCTGGACTGTGCTGGAGGATGTTTCGTGGTGCTGCTCAAACCTCCTTTAGATGCCCAATCAACACTTGAGGAACCTGCACGTTTCATCTCCAGGCCTGTTAGTCATAACATCTGTCAATAAGCCCCTCTGACTTTACCTACTCCAACTTAATGTAGTTGTGTTAATGTAGGGGTGCACTCCTCCGTCTGTACAGTAGTTACACCGCTTACACATTTACACACGACCATAGCAGCTTTATGGGAAACACCTGTTTACTGACTTTAATAAAACTGCTAAAAATAAAAAACTGCTATAACAAATCCAATCATTTCTCAGCTTCTGCCCCATTTACCATATCTAGTTCCTACAGATTCCCTGGTGTGCACACTTGTGTATGTGTATGTGTGTGTGTGTGTGTGTGACATGATAGCCTGAGGGCTACAAAGCCCTCACAAAGGCCATCCACTCACTAGACCTCCTGCAGTGTCTTCTTCTAGCCTGAATTAAATCTACTGAACCTGCCCCTTAAACTGGCGTCTTAAAGAGTCAATAAAATGCAGATTTTAATCGCCTGAAACTAAGTGATTGGTGGAGTGGTAGCCACGCCTGACACTGCCTTTCCTGGAGTCAGGCCATGGACAAAAAAAAAAAAAAAAAAAAAAAAGAAAACGTGTAAAAAAAGACGACTACAAAGGGGATGGGGGATTAGAGAAGTTAGACAGAGGAAATGGCTAAGCGTTTGTTGGTCTGCTTATGTTAGGGTGTGTTAAAGTGAAATGAGACAGTAAAAATGCCAGTCTTAACAGGCACCAGCAGGATGTGTGGCTATTAAAGAGAAAGAGCAGCCAGGTACACGCATGAAAAGCACCACACACACAGATGTAGCGACACACAGCGGAAAACGAAGATTGCATGCAAATGGGCCGACACATCACACTTTCTAATCAGACGTTGCACTCCCTCCCTGCCTCCCACAGCAGGCTGGCCACGTGCTCCATCCCCACTGCATCGTACCTAACTCTGCCACTGACAGCCAGTGCAGTGTGATAAGTCGTTACTAGATGGTGGAAAATGATTACTGTGCAGAAGACTCCCCCATGTTCATGAAGTTACATCCAGTTCCATCAGTTAATTATAAAGCATGTGACAAAAGTGTTGCTGCATGTGTGTTTAGGCAGATGCACACGGATGGGTGGATATTGGCAAGCATTACATGTGCAGTCATGTTGGTATACACATGTGCCATGCACACTCTGCATGTAAACATAAAAAAGATTCAGATGGAACATAAGAACAGCCAAATTATTAAAAAATAAATAAATAAAAGTCACATCTGCTTTCACTGTATAACCAGTTAAAAATCCCCCTCTTTCCCTACCTCCATCTGCACAGCACTAGCTGTCCATCTGAAGTATTTTAAGCCAATCATCCAGGCGTTCCACACATCCTTAATGAGCTCAACAGGGATGTGACGTGGCTAAGGCGACGAGCACCCACAGCTTCCCCAAAAAATCAGCGTCCAGCTGCTAGCGTCTAATTGTCAAGTAAGTGGCAAATCATTGTAATATGGCAGACAGTGGGGAATCCACAAACACACGCACACACACTTGATTGTTTTCATTCTCATCACACAAACCTACGTGGACAGGAGAAGTGTCTTTTTTGCCACAAAAGAGATGCTTTCTTTTGTGTGTCGTAGAAATTTCTTGTTTGAGAGTAGCCAATTCTCAAGAACAAACACAAGTGTGATGAATCATCTCAGGTTTAATTACGTGCACACAGATAGAAGTCTTACAGAATTCTCTGTCCTCCTCAGCATTCAGGTTTATATAGCTTGACAAAAGGGGGTGGACTCATATTGGAAAAGACCCCACATATTTGTTCAGGTGTCCTCTGTCTTCAGGCTCTTATCAGCACTAAAACAAATTGTTGGCAGTTATTTACAGGCCTCTAAAACACTAAAGCCCTAAAACACTAAAACCATGCATTCTTTAGCTCAACACATTTAAATGACCCTTTGACCACGTGTTCCATGCTGTGTAAAACAACCACATGTGTAAGCTGAAAGTACAACTGAATAGAAAGCATCTTTGTAGACACACTTTGTTGTCTGCAGTGCTTCTACAAGACATGTAGAGGCACTGCAAACAGATAACCGGGTCATGTGTACGTTTCTTAAAAAACAAAAAAAGATAAAAAATTGTTTAGTTATTTTTATCCAAATCCAAGTAAAGAAATTACTGTTGCATTAGTCTTACTGACCTGCTTCATTAAGACCCTTTTTCTCTCTGCTGGTGGTGGATGCAGGCTATGAGTGTACTGGTCGCCATAGCAACGCAGTCATAATTTATCATAACCAAGTGGTTAATATGCCTATAAGCGCTCCGTGATCTTTGACCCCACACTCACTGGCTGA
Source organism: Mastacembelus armatus (assembly GCF_900324485.2). Classification (NCBI taxonomy): domain Eukaryota; kingdom Metazoa; phylum Chordata; class Actinopteri; order Synbranchiformes; family Mastacembelidae; genus Mastacembelus; species Mastacembelus armatus. The sequence continues at coordinate 12,817,019 of NC_046643.1, read as the reverse complement.
AACACTTAATATTCCCATTTCATTGTCTGCTAATTCTTCACCCCCCCCGCCCCACGCACTCTCTCTCTCACTCACCAGCTCTCGTTAAATGCATGTAATTGCCTAATTCAACATGCATTAGAAATGTAGTGTTTAAGTAATCATCTCGGATAAGATTGGGATAACATTTCAATTACCTTGTCGGTGTTATCTTTGCTGCATTGTACATGACAATTAAATAATCAGCACAGCTTGACAGCAACAGCTGGTACGTATACAGTGCATGCATCTTCATAAATTTCATTTCATAGAATGCGCTTATAGCATGTTTTGATTTTTTTTTTTTCAATCTGGGAACAAAGTAGTGGAAGTGAAAATTTTAGTCAACTTGAATGAGCAAAGTGCATGTGCATCGTATGTTGTAGCCTGCACATGAGCTTGTACTATTTATTTATATGCAATATGGTTTACTGCTGCCATGCATGTGCAAAATGATTGACAAAACATGTACAGTCAAAATTAAGAAAAAAGCCTCCCAAAACAAAAAAAAAAAACCATGACCAAAATGAAAGCTGATGAAAATCTTCCAACTGCTAGAGAAGATTTTGCCAGAATGTAAACCTCCTTGAACTTCATGGCTAAAAGCAACCCACAACCTTGCAGAAACAGAAGCAGATGTTTTCTGTTAAGTGGGGATTAAATAAGCCTGTGTTGCCACTTCCACTCCTTCCCTTCCCAAAGTACACAGTTTATTAAAAAGCATGTGAGGAATGTTGGTTAATAACTTCCTTACCAAAACTTGTGGCTTTTTAGGTGAATGGTGTGTGTTTGTGTGTGTACTACTAATTGATGGAGTGCAGATGCTGATATCATCAGTTGCACCAAAACATTTTGATAAGACAACAATTAACCTTCATCCATGAGACACACACACACACATACACACACTATTGTTTTTGTCACTTAGGGGGATTTTACATAGGCTTACATTGAATTAATGCAGATGTATTCTAACCCTTACCCTATACTGTACATTACTTGTTTAACCCTTATCCTAGAACTGAGTGATTTGCATTGTGGGAGACCTGCATTGACTAAGACTCCTGGTTTTGGGTCCCCACAAGAATAAAAAAAAACAAAAAACAATACTACACACACAAACACGCTTACAGACACTACATTTTTGAACATTTCCCCTATGTGACTCAGAGAAAGAAAGGTAGAAAGAGACAGACAGAGAAAAACAGGAAGACAGTGATAAGGGGAGTGATAGGATGATAAACCCCATATTTGTGCCAGAATGATAAAAACCTGTGCAGATTCTATATTTCTCTTTGCCTGGCATGTGGGTTGGGACAGTTACAGCTGGAGATTTACTTGTACAGCCTGAACCAGATAGCAATCTGAAACACTTCACTTGCGGCTTCAAAGTTGTGGGGCTGGTATGAGATTTGTGAGGCTCATCCATTCTGGGAAGTCCAGCTAGGTTGTTTTTCAGCATGGTAGTAAATCAGGCTGGTCTGAAAAAAATGCTCATAAAAACAAATCTGGAAACACATATAGACATGTACATACTGGAGAGGGAAACACTGGTGTTTCCAAATGGGGCTACACTACAAGCTGATAAAAGCCAGAAAGAAAGTCGTGTTTCTTCTCTGCACAGATACACAAAAGGGAACATCAACCAAATTTATATTAAAATGTGCATCGCATTATTATATTTAGATAATAAGAAAATTTCACAAGGAAGCATTTCATATGTCTTCAAGGACATTTAGAGCACTCACAGAACAACAGCCAAAATAAACATTAACTTTATGACTCTGTTTACAGAGAACAATGAAGAATTTATGAAGAGGATTATTTAATTAACAAAACACACAAATCATGAATAATAAGCAAGGAGAGGATATCCCAAAGATGAGAATATGTAAATTTTAATTTTTGCACTCACTAGGAATCCTTTTGTTTTGTCTAAATGATGAATTCTAATTTGTTGCGCAGTTTTATTTAGACTATTATACAGCGCTCTTTGTAAATAAGTCTCCATTTCATCTTAATGCATGCTGAAACTGAAGAAGTGTTGAGTTTCATAGTATCATAGTGCAGACTAACGTAAGAGCAGATATCGATGGGGGAAAAAAAAGGTTTTGCTACGTTTTCTTGGTTTGTAAGTAAATGTGGCATTTTGGCTACTTGCGAGTTTCAGATGCAGAAAAAACACACTTGATAGAGACACACAGCAGTTAGTGGGTCTGACCACAAACTTATATTTAGATCAGGGAAACCACAATGTCTTGTTTTTCAACCGTCACTTCTTCTCTCACATGTGCTATGGAAAGAAATGTGCCATTCGATCCGTCTCAGTGCTCTTCATCTCTGCCTGCCTCAGTCCCTCCCTCTCTGTTTATCTTTTTCCTTCTCACACCGTTTTTTTGCTCACCTTTAAATACTCCCGCACTAGACTCTGAATGTTTCCGTATCTCACATCTTTATTTTTGTTTCTCGCTTGCTTGTTTGTCATTGTTTCTCTCATCTGCTTCTTCTCATTTCCCTCACAAGCTGTCTTCTCTCACCCTTAGGTCCTTATCCTTCCTCGATCTCACTGGGCTTTGACCCCCCCCCCCGATATTCTTGCTCTTCATCTGCAGCTGCGTCTGAATTGAGCTGAGCACATCTGCCTCCGGAGAAGCCTTAAAAATAAAAAGAGAGAAAAGAAAAAAAAAACAAATACAATATTCAAGTACAATATTCAAGAGTCCTGGTCCCTGAGGGTTTGTCACAAACTAGACAGCAAGTATGAAGGGCCTTTGCCTTGAAACCTATTGTTCTTGACCCTGTTTGGTGGGGGAGGTTGAGTAGATAGAAAAGGGCAGCATGGTGTACCTGAGGCAGAGACGGAAAGACGGAAGGCTTTATGGGAGCACATTACCTTAAAAGGAGGCACATCAGACTTGTTTGCAATGAGATGTGTTCGTCTCAATAGAAGGTCCACAATCAGTAGATAAACCTTCTGTAAACACCTTTGTCTCTTGTTTTTAGAGCTGCTCGCCCTCATGTTTTCCTAAGTGATAACTGAATGTGAATTAAAGATAAATTTGTAACTGTTCAACATGATGATTTTCAAAGGGGATGAAAGATGGAGTGGGAGAAGCAGGGATGGGGGAGGGACGGAGGAATGCACATCCAGTGATCCCATGATTGGCTCGGAGACAAGGCCTCTATAGCTCTTTTCAATGCAGGCACAATGAGCACTCTATCGAGGAGCTAACCAGCCATGTCAAGCCATTGCCTGTTTGATTAAAGGGCAAAAAAGAAGGGCTTTATCTGCTAATGATTGGCTGGAGAACAAAACTTATTCTGTTTTCGATTGGTATGGCTGCAAGGAGAACTTTTCTGCACAGATTTTTCGAGTCATGCATAAAAAGAAAATGTCAATGTTTGACCTGATGTTTGGGTGGAAGGATACCATGGCTTATCCAAGCAGAGGTCAGTGAGCCCAAGAAAAGTCAATATCAGATACAAAGATGCATGCAGGCATTCAGGCTTGAGGAAACATGCTAGTGCAGACACAATCCATACAAACATACACAAACCCCTCAATGCACAGTTGTGTTCTTACTTTCTCTCACCATGTTATCACATGGTGTCACTTCCAGGAAAAAAAAAACTTCAGGGCCCTGGTATTGTGCATGCTGTTTTACTGACACACATCATATTGTATTTGTATATAGGTGTACAAGTGCATTATGAAATAAAATGAAATGGCCACCGTGATACACTGATGACCTGTCCATGTCGTACTTCACCTTTTGCCCATAGTTATAAGTGGTAGATGATGGATGGATGAAATAGCAATTGGTAATTTTATTAGTAACAATGCTTTTCCAGCTATAACTAGTCAAAATGTTGCAGTAAAAAAAGGCCAAAGACAGTGATTCAGATCTCAGTTCAATTCCACTAGTAGGTAGAAGCTTTTATCTGTTATTATGAGTTGACATTTTGCCTCCCACGATAACTGCAAATTGTCTCAGTGCTCCATCACAGACTTAAATCTTTGTATTTAAGGACTTATAAATTGCAAGCTCTCTGATCCTAATGGTACTCTTAATTAGTGCCTCATTATCGACAGGTACTCTGTAAAGGTCAAACCTGTTGACAGCTGACGTCCGTTGTAAGACAAATAAACAGTATGTTTTCTGCTGCAGGTAATTGGAATGATAGAGATGTAGGCCATTGCTAATTAAATCCAGGTCATTTTGATTAACATACCTCACACAAACATTTATCATTTGCTCATACCTGTTACTAGCACACTGTCCAACATAGAGTAAAATAAAAAACCTGGCAAATGTATTAGTGAAGCTTCTGAAAAAAGGAAGAAATAAATAGAGGCTGTTATATGAAATACAGACACTTAGGATTTTCAAGAACAAACCTGAAGAGCACTGAGCTTGAAACACTACGTTGGCCGATCTGCATGTTATATTAAAGCCACTCACATAATTAGGCCCTTTGCTCTTGAGTCAGACTGCAGAGTTGCTCCTCTTCATTCATCATTGACTAAAATGCCATCTCCTCAGTCTATAACTCACAGTCACTGACCTCCAGCCTTCCTACTCCTCCTACATACAATTCACTCTGCTTTTACATTTTCTCCACTCAGACAACAAAAGCACTCTTTTATGATATTTTCTTAAACCATCTGTATATGTAATGTACATAATTATCATTAAAACAGCCTGACTGCTGACTGTGTTTACTGTTTGTGCTTTCACTGTTTAATTTCTCTAAACTAAGAAACATCAATTTCCTTAGAGTAGAGTAGATATCACTGTGACGGCAGCTATTGCTTTCCAAGAATTAACGTACAAACTGTCATTCCTGTATAACTACTGTTTGTCTCTTTTTCTTGTCATCACTCTGGCTGCTGATGGGAACAGCCTGACCTGTTTGACACTGGTAAGCACGTTGTCTTTTTATGGGCAGTCATGACGAGCTGTGGTACAGATGGTTGACCTGCTGAGCTCTAGTGGTCATCACCTGGGTAAGGGCCAAGGAAAATGGACAACCTGCCAAATTAGGCAGTGTGGAGTCAAAGATGGTTGGATAGATAGATAGATGGATAGAAAGATGAATAGATGGATAGATCATCTGTTTGTTCCATCAGAGATTATCCTGCTTCTTCTATCCATGCTGGGAAAATCCACCAACGCTGAGCCCTCTCTGTCTCATGGCAGTCATAACACTGCAGTCAAATGCTCCAGTGTGTGTGCGTGTGTGTGTGTGTGAGAGCGAGGGAGAATTTTCATGTGACATGTATGTGTTTGTGTGTGGGTGAGCATGTTGTTTATAGTTCAGTAGCACAGTGGGCTGTCTAAGCCATAATTCATACCCTACTTACACATACAAACACACACACTCCTTGTTGTGACTTTGCATTGACTTACATTCATTTCCTGAAGACTTACCCAAACATTAACCATAACCACTACTTGCCTAACCCTAACCTTACGCCAGCGTCTGGTCCCCACAAAGAAGGCCAAGTAATTTCAGGTGCAGACACACACACACACACACAAGCACACACACCCTCACACACACACACACACACACACACACACACACACACACACACACAAATCAAAGATCCTGTATTTACAGCCTGTCATAGAAATTCAACCTTATTTAAATTCATTCCTGACATCAATAATATTTTATGAAAACATATCATGGGATGAAACACAGAGGACATATCAAACTAAATGTGTTTGTGTATAGTGTGTGTGTGTGTGTGTGTGTGTGCATGCAAGGACATGTTTGTGTATATGACTGTCACTGAATGTATTTCCATCATGTCTAACATTATCATTTTCCCTCAGTTTATGTATCAGTGAGTGTTTAAAGTCCCAAAATAAAAGCAGTTTTTACAGGCTGTTGGCCGTCAGGCTGCTGTGATAGACATAGCAGATGAATAAACACTGGAGTGCTGAATGTTGGGAAGTCACACTTGCATGTGAGTAATGAGACAACATCATAGCACAGAAACTTTGCAGGCAAACTTAATTTACCAGTTTGGGAAAGGGATGGATTAGAGGATCATTAGGAAAAGGGTGATTTTTTTTTTCACTCAAGTAAAATAAAAATATGGCCCTGGTTGGGATGCAAGCAGCTGTAACAATCTGAAATTTGCACAATAGAAAATAACACGTCAGCCGAGCGGGATTTTATTTTATCTTTCGGAATCAGCAATGATTTTGGAATATCTTCTAGCCATAATTGTGTTACTTTCTTGTCCTGAACAAGAGAAAACTTATGTTTGCTGCTTTAATGACTTCCAACCTATAGCAGTTATTCATATATTCAAGTGAAGGGCGTTGCTAGACACAGTCAAGCTAGTTCTCACCTTTTAATAACCAAGAGTGTAGAACCAGTGCTTGCTTGAAGATACAAATAGTCTATCAGAGTACTTCAAAATTTATGAAAACGACTATGTATGTTTCTTAAAACCTCATTTTCCAGTGAATGGTCAATTTATCAGTAGATTCTTCCTCAGATGTCCACTGTCACGTGTCCTAGAAGCAAAATACTAACATGATCCCAAATGGACAAATAGTGAATTATATAATACAGAATCACATCATGCCCAGTGGGTAAAACATTAAATAAACCCTAACTGATTGGCTAATATGCCTCAGTGTATTCATTGACTAGTACCATTGAAAAAGAGCTCACTTTTCTTCATGATATGGTTGAGTGGTTTCAGGGGGCCATGTGGCTCTACAGCCCCTGATTAGTGGTTGTATCTTTTGAATAAAGCCATAGGGTGCTATATTTTACAAGCTGTGCCACTGGAGAAAGTTTTGTGAGGAACAGGGCAACCTATTTACATTTGAAACAGCGTTGCCCTGCCCCATTTTCTGCCCCTCTCCCTGCCTCCGTGGCCCCGGGCTAATGCTCTCTTTTCTGTCTGGAGCAGGCCTGTGCACCTGTGGATTTATACACACACAAACGTGCACACGCACTGATGCAAACACTGCAGGTTCGGACCGTGGGCTGGCCCAAACTACGTAGTTTAGCTAAGCAAGTAGTCCAGTCTTCGTCCAGGCCTAATGATGCATAACTGGATGTCTGTGATAAGGAGGACATGGAGGTGAAGAACTTCCACTTCATAACTGCCCAACATGCATCTCTTTAGAAAAATTATGATTTGGACTTACACAAAGCTTGTGTTATGTTTATTTATATGACATGTAACAGTTAATGTTTGCAACTCCAAAGATTGAACTAAATAAAATCAGACTTCCCATGAATTGCAGAGATTTAAAGCCTGAAGCACCTCACCCTTTTATAGGAATCTCATCAGTGACATACTTCAAAAATCATCTCATTGTAAATTGATCAACATCATCTGACTCTATCCTCAGTTCATGTTTCAATGCACAGTGGCCGTGAACTGCAGCCCTTGTCACTGTTTAGTCCCACTGTTGGCATGTAGAGGGTGCAAATAGACGCCCGGCTCCTTCAATACATGGACAACACATTGTCACTTACTTCCCCCCGTCACTAATGAAGAAAAACAAAAAGGCTTAAAAAGAGGTTCATAATCCAGTCTGATCTGTTTAGGTGACCTGAGAAGTCTATAAGTAGGAGCCAGTTTCTCTAGTGGGCTTTTAGCGCTGGCTCAACTGAAAAATTATTTGCTTCGTGCAAATGTAACTTCAAACCTTGAAGACTGATGTGAAAGAGTGGATAAATTAAATTAAACCTGAACTGAATAAATTGAAGCTTTTTATGTTCCGGGCAGTCCAGTGTACAGCAGCAAGTTACTGAGAAATACAACAAAAATACATATATTCAAGCAAATGCTGGAAGACCTGTATCAAATGTATTAATATATTATTTGATGCAAATGCGAACAAACATTGATGCATAAAGTAAAGAAAAGCAATCCAGCAGATGTAATAAGAATACGGCATCAGCTGAAGTTAATTTGCAGCTTCTGACCCTGGTTAGGCTTTTAAATTTAGGGTGGGTGCTAAGGACAAAGCACACAATAATGAAAGCACAGAAATTAAGGAAAGTGCTGCAAATCCAAAGACATGTTTCTTTGTGTTTGTCTATGTGTTTATGTGCTAAAGCTGTGTGCATATAGACAAATAGGCATGATTGTGCACAGTATGAGCACAAATTGCATCAACAGCAAGGCCATTTCTGCACCTAAACATTTTAGCATGAATGCAACCATTATATTTAATTGCTCATCTTAACTGTTTTAGAAAAGTGTAAATAGTGGCTGTTGGATTGTGGGAGGTGTTTCTAATATTTACTTTAATGCCTTATTTGTATAAATGAGCTAGGCAATGTATTAGGAAGACCTCATAATATAATCTCACAGCACAACAAACAGCCAGGCCATAAAGATGAACCATTAAAGACTGAATATTTTAACCTTTTAGGTGTACCCAATAAACGAGAGTGTGAAATGTAACACAGCGATACTAAATACAGCATAAAAACAAAATTGGCACAGCTATCTTTGCGGTCAAGGGTAATAAAAAAAGTTTGTACTTATTTTCATATTGTCTCCCTTTTGTTTGCATTTTGACAGCCCTTACTTTGGCAGAATGGGCCCCAGCCAGATTTATCAAGGCCATAAAAACAAAAGCTTTTCTGCTCGTACTGTCAAAATGAAAACATTCACTTGAATGGAAATGCTCTCTGTGTCAGGCGCTGGTACTTTTCCTTACTGACAGTAATGTAATTCAGGGGACCACCTCACTGTGCCAGTTGTCTGAGTGCCAGGCAGATTGGCATTTGGGGGCACTTAGCCATTTAGGGCAGTGGCATGGCACCTGTACAAGACCCCTCATCCATACATCTTGGCATTTGCTGCTACTTGATGAAGCCAAAACACAGAACCCGGTTTCTCAGGGTGGTGTTTCTGCCCTGGCCCATTTAAGGAGAGATTATTTCAAAGCTTTCATCCACAAACGCCAGGACAAAAAAAAAAAAAAAATCTGTCCTTACACTTTCTCTCTCTGGATGCCCATAACTATGATATCACTGTTATCACTTCTAGATTTAGTCTCCCTTTAAATTAGGCTTTTTATTTTTAGATTTTTGGTAGCAATGCTAAAACAAATAATTTTTTCCTAAGTACAAAAGATTCTTAAAAATATTTAACCTTCATACAGTTCACTTGTTTTGTATGGCATTTTCTTTTTCTCTTCCACCAGCTTCTTTCATTCACTGCTAACTCTTAAAAATCAATGTCTTTATAGTTGGCTGTTAAAGGAAAGTTCGGCCAGATGTGGAAAAATTTACAAGAGTCAATGGAGCCTTTGATGTGGAGTCAAGGAAGGTCAATTGGTTTGATGTATAGTATGAGCATTGACTCGTGGGTTCCTGTAACATGTCTGTATGAAACATGTAGCACTCACAGCCTGGTAAAAATAGCGTCCACTTTGCGAGGATAATGACTGGGCTGGGGAATATCTAGCACACACACACACAAACACAACATTTACTTCATCTTTTCCCTGTCACTCTACAGCCAGAACCGTGTTTCTACATTTCAGACGGTCGATATCCAAGTGCTTACACATTCTATAGCAACAGAGCAGGCATGGACTGATTAATGCTGCTTAAGTGAGAGAGGCCCAGCCATATAGGGTTGTAAGCCCTGAGGGGAAGTTAGGCCACTGTAGGGGGTAAGACAGGAATCTGCTGCTGCTTTGCTAGGGGGAATTCGTCTGTTTTTTTCTTTTTGAGTCTGTAACATGCACATCCAAAGTAAATGACCAGCACATGAATCACATGGCACATGAGTGCCATTGCAAAGAAAAGCAAATAAGATTTCCTCATATTTCTCACCCTTAACAATCTAAATCTAAATAGAAATAATGTCTCTTTTTGATAATGCCACTTTGGGACTATGGCACTGGACCATGGGATGCGGCAATAAAGATTTAAACGCTACTCATGCTTGTTTCAGTGACACCATCACTGTGTGGCAACATATGTTCACAAAGCCAGAACTACATGTCAAAAAGATCCTCACAGAACCATAAAATATGCAATGGGTGCTGCTGTGGATCAATTTGCTGCTAATTGGAATTGACTCATGGAAAGTATTCTGATGTGATTAGAAAGTTAGGACGTCAGCAAACATCACACAAAAAAGCATTTTATTGTAACGCCAATATACACCAGTGCTACAGATTTAATATTTGATTCATATTAAGACATATAGTTGTAACTGTATTTAGCAAATATCATTCTTATTGATTTATTTTCTTTAACAACAATTTATCATGGAGCTCTGAGCTAAATGCTAACATCAATGACAATTCAAGCATGTGCGAAGGAGACTGTTCCAAATTTCATTGCAATCAATAATTGTCAAGACGTTTTTCTTAAAACCACAAATGTCTTCATCATAGTGGCAACAGAGGAAACGAGAGGAGATCACCCAAGTCATTAGGATTCTGGGAACCATGAGTGTCAGTACAAGATTTTGTGCCAATCCATCAAGTAGATGTTGACCTATATTTCACTGGTTAAGTGAAAATTCCGACCTTTGACATTTTCATGGCAATCTATCTAATAGATTTTATAGTGGGGAACAAAGTGGCTGATGGCCTGATGGGCAGAGTGATGCTGCCATTGACAAAGCCACATCTCTGTCATGACTTTAAAAAAAAGAAATGTAAAGAGACAACAAAACCAGGAAGAAACAACAACCACAATAACAAAAGCTGTCTGAGATTCAAGCTGCAACTTCAAGCAAAAGAAAACATACAAGATAAGTCAACGATAACAGCTTGTTCTGTCATGTTTCTCATCCTCCCTTTCTCTCTTATCATTTTGGAACACTTATTCAGAGAAGCTGGGGTGTAACGCACTAGACTTTAGACTGCCATCAGTCAGCAGGTCTTAATCTGTTGAGTCCTGCTCAGTACCCCTCTGGGAGAAAGAGGCTATTCGATTTCACTGATTTGATCTCTTATAGTAACAGAAATACCAACTGGCCAAATGGGATTTCCAAAAAACACAGTCTCCTGCTAACACGTTAGAGCTGAGAAGTCTTTTAAATTCCCGGACACATTCACACGCACTAGCACACCTATAATTGTTCATGCACGTTTCTACATGCACATGCAGAAAGTTGCTATGAACAGAAACACACTGAGCTGGAGAATGTATGGCTGAACAGCTGGAGTGGTGGGTTTTTACTTTCCTTTTCCAGGCTCAAAACTCAGACTCAAGGATTATTTCTGCTTTCATGATTCATGCACCAAGTGTATATGAAGTGTTGAGCTCTTATTGCGACCATGCATGAAAAGCCGTCGGTTCGGATCTAAATGAAGGTCTGATGTGTATCGGCTTACATTTCCTGCCTTTGGCCCAGCGGTTATCCAACCACCAACCTAATCCCAGACCCAAAAAGCTCCACCCGCTCCCTTTAGTGAAGGTCACGGGTCAGGAATCATTTATGCAAGACACAAACAATAACAGTTTGTCTCTGTTTCACCACCACTTCCTTAAGACAAGACAAGTTCTTTCTTATTCGTGTTTCTTTTTGCCAAAGGTTAACAGGAAAACTGAACAGAAAAGCAAAAATGAGTAGTAGTATGGTTGATGAATTTTCAAAATAAAAATATTTGGAGTTCCCCTTCATCCGAATGCTCCATCTCATTTGCATCTCTCATCCATTGGCTTGTCACAAAGACCAATGAAACTGAATGCAAGCATGTCAGGGGGACAATGCAGGCCAGAGTCCATTTATCTCCATACGTCAACAGGTCTGGTAGAGGAGAGGCTTTCAGCCTGCCACATTCCGGTCAGTTTAAAGAGTCTGCTCCACCAGACATGAGTTAATGGGCTACTGATGGACATTCAAAAGCAGGTGCTGTTTTTGTTGGCTGAGCTTCGAACAAAAAGCTAAAGGCTACTCACTGACTTAACACTGTGGTACTTACCGAGCCCTGCACAGTCAAGTGACATATTTTTATATATATAAGTAAAGTTTTTTAATTTAGAGGTATCTTTTCTATTTGTGATTTAATCTGTGATGCAAAATGATCAATGTGGCTATTAATAATAATAATAATAAAAAATATATATATATAATATAATAATATGACGTTATTGTACTGCATCTGAAATTACAGACAGGCAGTGGGAGAGAATCCTCAAATCCTCTGATTGCACATCACAATCATCACAGTCAATCACACAGTTATGCAATGCAGTAAAACTCAATCCAAGATGAAACAAGGAAACTGCCAAGACAATTTGCTAACAAAGACCTGGGGAGACTAACAGACACTGATTTACAACAGAGAGAACAATTAGTGTTGAAAAGGCTCCAATTAAAATGACTCCCTTTGATCAGCGGAGGGAACGGGGCTTCACCGCGCACACCATCTGCGATAACGCAGTCAGATCAATCTGAAATGAAATAATTATGGCAAATTAATGGGTGTAAAAGTCACCAATTGATACGCCAAGGATGATTTCATATGTCTAATTGGGAGAGGGAGGAGGATGTGCCCTAACAGTGAGAGATGTTTTACAGGATTAAAGATACGGAGGGGGAAAGAACCAGATAGAGAGTGGTCTATAGATGATAGAAAAAGTAAATCTGAAATATAAGAGAAAGAAAGAAAAGGCTTTAACATCTGCATCACTCTCCTCTTCAACTGTGGTCAGAATATTAAAGCATACAAATCCTGTCACTGCAATATTCCATAAAGGTGCAATAAATTCATTATGGATTCGAGAGAGGCCGTAGTGCCTTCAAATCATTCCCACTATGGTCGTGATCAAAACCAACATCCGCAAATCAAATTCGAACCAAATAACTGTCAAATAGGATAGATTAATGAGTGCAATACAAGTCCTTTGATGTCAAATGATACAGTGTGAAAGTTAACGCTGGGAAAAATATGCGTTCATATACAGTTTGAAAAACAAAAGAAAAATATAGCAGCTGCCAAAGACTGTTATTGGGTTGTATATTTCTGCTTCTGCTCTCACCTGAAAGCTGTGTGACAGTCCTGGTCGATATTCAAATGCAGACACTCAAGCATTCAGCGAGAGAGAAAAAAGAGAATAACTGAATAGCTAATGTACCTGACAATGGTGTTGACTTGTTTTGTTGCCTTAGACAGAAAGAGAGAGAGAGAGAGAGAGGGAGAGGGAAAGAAATCTCACACACATATGGGTAAAAACTGCTCAAAGAACAATGAGTTTAGGAACAAAATCAAACTGTTCAGATGGTGGAAAAATCAGCAAATTAAACCTGACTTGTACGGTGTATTTACATTTAATGTATTCCTATCATTTCAGATCAAATCCCTTCAGTCTCTGATTCCTATGCTTCCTATTTCTAAAAATTTCTTTCTTTTCCTTCTACTAAGCAGAGATGACTGAAACACCTGCTGACTGAACAGGTGTGATGATCTTCCAGGAGAAAAAAAAAAAAAAAAAACTGGCTCCTGCGTGCTCCCTCTGAGGAAACCCAAACACCCTGAGTAACTGAGGTGTTAATTAAAACGAAAAGGCAGAATGTTAAAACAGTGAGAAAAACTCCTGCTCCCCTTCAAGTTCAGCTTGGCTTGGCAGACGGCTGAGCTGGGACGGGAGGTTCATGCTAATTGTCGTGGCCTTTCATTTTGGCGAAGGAGAAGGCATGTCAGAATCCTCAGCGGAGGCTAATTTGTAAGTTTCCCTCTGAGTACATTCAGTTTGTCCCACTTTTTTTTTTTTTTTTTGTCATGTCAAATATACCTTTCCCCTCTTCCTTCTCGATTTCCATAAACAGGAAAAAAGTGAGCCTTGATCTATGATGTTCATAAATAAATGGGAAATTCTAATAAGATGCAACATCTTAAACCTTTTAAAACGTTGAAACCTGCCAGAATCTCCATAAAAATAACAGCTGTTTTCCTCCACTTTCATCATTTTGATAAATCACCTCGGTGCATTATTTTCAAGCCAAAATTTGCAGAGTATGCATATGCAACTGTTGTGACAATGAATTGCTTAGATCAAGAAAGTGTTTCACATGGTCAAGCCAAGTCCAGCTGTCTGGTCATTTATCATGCAATTTGGAGTCAAAAAACAAAACAGAATTTTAAAAAAAAGAAAAGTTTTTTTTTTCTTTGGGGGGGGCAGCTGTGATGAAATGACTCCTGTGTGAGTAAATGTGGGATCAGGGTATGTGAGGGGTGTACCAGTGTGCACACACTCACGTTTCCTGCTGACGTTACAGAGCCAGATGAATCAGAGCAATGAGGGGAGAGAGACAGTGTTTCTCAGTAGCAACTCTGTTTCTTTCTGCCTTTCATTCAAGTACTTGGATGAGCACACAAACACAGTGTCGTACACACACTCACACACACACACACACACACACACACACACAAGTCGTCTATTAAAGGGGCTTTGTCATCAACGATATGGGAGGGTGGTAAGCTTGTGTGTGTGTGTGTGTGTGTAAGGACGCGGTGCTCAGCCTCACTCGCATGCATGCTCGTATGGATGCAGACACACACACAAAACACACAAACAGGCACACACAAAGAAACACACAAACCTTTATATATACAAGAAAGTAATCATACACAAAATATACAAAAGAAGGATAAAGATGGACAGATCTTAATGCACACACATACACACATAAAGTGTATTACAGAGTACGTTAATTGCATCCCCCTCTCCCCAATGTCTGCGTCCTGTTTACTTTAAGCTCATGTTTTCCTTTGTGGCTTGTTTGAAGGGGGTGAGGTCTGCCTGCAGAGCTTCACTATTCTCCCAGGAGCATCTTTGTGTTGTGGTCTGCCATCCATGTTGGCTTTTAAAGAGGGTATAAATGTTGCCTCAAATGATTTTTCTGCATTTGGATTGTGTTAGTTTTACTGTGCTCTGTATATTAATAGACAAATATGTGTTTAACAGTAGAAGAGAAACACAAACGTGGTGATCGAGTCATCCCAATCATGCTTGCTCATTGCTTCCCACTTGGGTGTCCAAACCACATGCAGATTAAAGTCTCTTTCTGGCTCCATCTGGCCAACTATCCATGAATGACAAAGCTCTTAGTGGTTTTTCAAATATCTGTCAGATCTAATTGTTCAAGCTATAATGTCAGAGTTGTTTTTGAATGTCTGTGTGACACTCAGATTTTCTTCTTAATGTAGATTTCCTTTGTAATGCCACACAAAGTATCTTTGAAGCCAGCCTTTTACATGGCCTGGTTTTCTTAATCTTGTGTAGTCGCGACACACTGTCCAGAGCTGTCACTGCACCACAAACAGATTCTGGTACTAGCATAAATTGCTGCACCAAAAATTAGTTATGTTTACTCGCTGTCAGAAAACTCTATATCCTCCCTACATCCTGATCAGGATTGTAAAAACGGAAGGAAATGTGTCACAGAAAAATGCAGCTGGCCTTCAAAAATCCATGCTTGCTGCACAACGTCTAATAACAACAGAGCCATATATCATTAAACAGACATACTATATACAGGTTGCTATTAGTTATGTGTGTGTGTCCTGCTTTTTTTGTTCTAAAGCTTTTCAGGACAAACAGACTGTCTCTTTTAGATTTTTTTAGTGCTTTACCCAGGTGCAATAGAAACAGGTGTTATCTGTTGTCAATAATTACTGTGTATACCTCTTCCTCTCGTGACTGTGTGTGTGTGTGTGTGTGTGTGTGTGTGTGTGTGTGTGTGTGTGGTCCCATATGGTTTTAGTGGATATTTTGACAGGTGACAACATATCAAAACTTAAATTGAAAAACAGCAAGTCTGTTGTAATCCCTGATGGGATGCTCGTGGAAGATTATATCTAGTATCTAGACTAGTTTGTTCTCTTACATACTGTGCGCTCTCTATTTGATTTTTCAGTGGTTTGGCCTGACCACAAAGAAACATTACATTGCTCTATTGCTCTCTCCCTCTGAGTGTGTGTGTGTGTGCATGTGTGTGTGTGTGTGTGTGTGTGTGTGTGTATGTGTGTAAGATTTGTAAAGAATTCATTATGCCCTCATAGCTTAGATGCAACTCACACTTCTATGGAGCACATCAAAAGCACAGTCCTTTTTTCATACGCTGAATCCACTGTTTCATGAAAGCTTCTTGGACAGAGCCATTATAATTTATTGTGAATGTTTCACTAAAAATATTCTTTAATAACATCATATCAAAATACAGCAAAGCACTTCAGATGGCAGTTTTTTTTTTTTTGTAAAAAGGTAATAAAACTGAAAAGCCATTTGCCTTTCAAACCAGCGTGGCTGAACCGTGAGCATGCTCGCTCAACAAGTGTACAACAAGCATCCCCATCCGACACTAAGCTCTGAATGCAGTACTTTAAAATTGAGAGTAACTTTTTTTATGGTTTTGCATTGTGCCTCAATGTCCAGACTTCCTGTAGTAGTCTCTCAAAAACAAAGGCAACAATGCTTCACCGGTTCAACCCACCTCCACTTTCCACATGTAACAAATACTTCCCCAGCGGACTCTCCCCCAGTGAACACCAGCAAATAAACAATACAGCTTCTTTTACTGAAAACCAGAGTGCCTATTAGAGAAAGCAAACGACCTGATTGTTGATTGTGTTAGCATGTCTGAGTGCCTGACTAAATTGCCCACAAGGGCTGAACGCAGAAGAGAGGAGGAAGGGGAGGTAGCAGAGAGGGAGAGACGGAGGGAGGGGAAAAAAAAAAGAAAAAACAAAACTCTTGACTTCTAGATGAGAGGGAATAAAATGAGTGCTCATTCTTGAGACACGGGAATAGATTAGCTGAGGTTCTGGGGTTGGTGCGTGATTACAGAGCTATTGTTGTTGTTGGAATATATCATATCTCAGCGTCTCCTGCAGTCTTGGCTAAATAAATCTGTCGTAATCCCCTTGGTGAGCCCCGGCGGCTTCGCGAGCGCCTACTTAACCAGGCTAATTAAAACTCTTCCTTGTCTTGCTTTTCCCAAATTTACATGCCAGCTACTGTCTGTGAGGTTGCAGAGGCAACAGTGCATCTTATGAAGTAAAACTCCCCCCTCTTTCTTCTCTCTTTCTCGGTGTGTGCATGCAGAAAAAAAAAAAAAAGAACGAGGGAGCAGTGAAACAATGTGAAAACCTGCCAGGAAATGTGCATAGGAATTGTCCCTGTGTCTTCTAAATATGGGGCATTTCATTAATGACCCACTTTATCAGGAGGTACATGACGAAGAATGACGAGAGCTGTGACACACACACACACACACACACATACAGAGCATTCAGCTTTATCAGTTCAACAATTATTGTCACTGGACTAATTATGAGAGGCAATTAGTACTGCTTACATGGCAGGGGAAAGAAAGGTGGAGAGACAGAGTGAGAGAGACAGGCATGTTTTTCTCCACAGCACAACATACTAGATTTGCATCAGGAAAATTGGATAGGAGGGGGAAACGTCTGGGTTTCCTGGGAAATAACACATTGTCACGTGGGAGTGCTTGTCACTTAATCATCTGGATTTGTTCAAGGTGACATGGTGATGCACTTGGGAGCCCATGGTCCAATTCCTGCTCTGGGGTAGAGGAGGCCTAATGAATGGATGTGTCCTCAGGCAACCTACAAGTTCCACTCCTTGTGGCACAAAAGACGGATGAGGAATTTTATGACATTTTTTTTCACTGATTACATTATATATAGTGGAGAGGGATCGGGATGATGGGAGATAAAGAGGATGACATGTGGTCAAGGTTGTGAGCTAGCTTTTAATTCATGGCACTGAAAGGAAATATGTCCTTTCTCACCAAGCTACAACACCCATGAATGGGAAATTCAATTAATTTTGTGACAAAAGAAACAATAATAATAGAATCTTATTTACTTTACTAGGAATTTTGAAGTGAGCTGGTGGGGATTTTGTATCCTGTTCAAGGACCTTACAGCAATGTGGTGTTTTGGAATGAATATAGAAGTATTATATCCATGTGTATGATTTTACTAATTATTATGAATTTTAAAATGTATATGCTGTGCTGTATAAGGAAAACAGAAATTTAGAAAACATGATCACAGAGTAAAGTTTACACCTACTGAGTCCAAGTAAAAAATGTCTCAATAATTATACCTTTTCAATCACGCTCATTGACAGTGATTGTAGATTTGTAGAGATCAGTGGTTGCCAACTCTTAATATTAAACTGCAAGTGCAACTTTTCATATAGATCCCACTAGATGTTCTGTCTTGATAGATTGATTTACGGTTAGTGCCATGGCCATGAAGTACAGATGTGGAAAAAAACACAAACAAGTCTACAAAGCTGTCTACAGACCCACCCTGACTCCTCCCAGAAAAATCTAACATATGTGTTCCTGTCCAGAACAGTAGCTAATAGCTCTCCTGTAGTGACAGACAGTGCAGACTAAACATGATAATGTTGACTGATTGGACTGTAGAGCCTTAAGCGCTCTGACCGCTCCCATTGTGTTAAGAAGTGATAATGTACCACGATATTTCAGACAAAACACAGGAAGACCACCAAACCAACACCATTCACCACCTGATCTGAAAAGACAGAACTAAAGGAGAGCTGCTCTGTCTCACTGGAGCGACTGGCCTAATTGGAGCAATCGAAAATGGACGCTCACTGCCATCAAACACGATGCCTCAGATTGGTTTTGGAAGGATTTCAACAAGGAAACTGAGACAGGGAATGCATGGGCAATCAGTTGTACACTTTGGCATGTGCGTTTACAGATTTTGTAGGGTAGAGGTTTTAAGGCTTTGCCAAAATTAAGCCTTTCCCTGGGTGAAACCTGAGACAGTAAACAGCAGGTGGCAGAGACGGAAGGCCTGGGTTTAGGGCTGTGGTGCTTGTGGCAGTGGGGGCAGCTCGTCATCTGTAATGGAGGAATGTGGGGCCGTCTCGCTGGGGCAGGGAATTCCCTCTCACACTTAGATAAAATGAAAAAGAAGGGCAGGAGGAGAGGGCAGGGCTGAGCAGAGCTGGGCCTCTTTTTCCAGACGCATGAGAGGTGGCTGTCATGTTCCAGTGGCCTATTTTCAATTTGTATAAACAGACAAGTTGTGTCTTCTCAAGGTAACACTGCTGAAGGAACTCTTGAGTAATGCAATCAGAGCCAAAAGCTTAGATTTACCTAAATCTATTACAGCAGAATTAGAAAATTAAGACCAATTCAGTTCACTCAGCTCTAATCAAGTCTAGCCAAGCCTGTTTAATCATATGTTATATAGTCACTCCAAAAAGACAAATCAAGAAAACATCTAAATGTGGCCAACTATAATAAAAGCAACACTCTTGTAATCAGTCCCAAATAGATTTAATGATTTGCTCATATTAAATGAATAATTTTAGAACAGGCAAACACAGAAATTCAACATATTCAATCTGATACAATCCAAAATATTTTTAACATCTTTGCAGAAAAATTACAACACTGCTGTTACCAAACAGGTGTGATAATAAAAAGTGATTTAAGATTTTATTAAAAAGATTCCCAATGTTAAAGAAAATGAAACGATAAAGTAAAAAAAAAAAAAATCTCCCAAACAATTTCATTTGATTGTTTTGCTCGTTAGAAAGTCTTCAGACAGGACTGAGCTCAGCTGCTACAGCACAGTGAGAGTGCAGCTGAGGTTTGCCTCTGCAGATGTGAACCCATATGCTTTTTTGAAGAATGCATAAGCATTGACAGAGAAGCATAGTCTCCAAATGTGGAATGCCATTAGTAAGATCAATGTCTTCCTCCGAGAACGTGGTATGGGTTCATGTTTGATGGTTACATGTTTGAAGATGGAAGCAGCGATGTCAGGTTGGGTGCCAGGTTCGGGTTGAGTTCGTCTCATTTTGCTTGAGGTGAGGCTTCCTCCTGTGTGAGCAGTTTGGCGTGACTCTTGTAGGTATGTATGTGTGTGCGGTTTCAAGTCCCTATGTGTTTGGCTGTGGGTGTGTGAAGTATCCGAACCGTGATTCATTGCTATCTGCTGAGCCTCTGTATGTTGATATGCCCACCTTTGCTTTGCTCCTACATTCACAAACACACACACACACACACACACACACACGCACACACACACACACACACACACCTTTCTGCTTTCAGTGTTCTCTTTTATTTCTTCATGATTCATTTTTCTCTTTCAGCTTTAACAAGAAGACAGGGAACATACTGTATTTACACAATGGAATAATTAAAACCAGATTTTGGCACGTGTTTCTGAAAAAAAAACATGGGTCCTTTCAAACCGGAGACCTGCTTTTACCACCTTTGCCCCTGGCATCTGTCACTGACATCAAATGCAAAACTTAAAAAAGAAATACAACTGAGTTGTATTTATTTTGGTGTAATCATTAGGATTAAGCCGGTGCAGAAACACATTAATTCCTAATCCTTCCCGTGTCCCCTCTCCCCATCCCATCTTCTCCCTTGTTCCCCCTACCTTCTCCTTTCTCCTCCTCTTTCTCTCCCCCTTGCTTTACAGCCCCAAACGCTTTTAATTTGTCAGGGAGGGGTGGAGGGGTTCGGGGGGGTTAGTTAGAGGCACTCGTTCGGAGCAGCTTTGAGCCTCTGCCAAGCTCTCGTTCGCATTGTGTTGCTTACAGCTGGGCTTGCCCTTCTTCCCTGCTCTCTCCCTCTTTCTCCACTCTGCTCTCCATCTCCCTTTCTTTTCATTTCTTTTCTTTTTTTTTGTGCGTAGCGGTGTCTGCTTTTCTTGATGGTTTCTGCTATGGCCAGCTCGGGGGGGAAGAAGGGGGTCACTTGTCATGGGGCCAACTTTTGGGGTTTCCATCCCTTATGCATGGACACACACACACACAAAGACTCGTGCACATACACACACACACCAGTGGCCATAAACACCAGGGAGGCAAGAGGGAGGAGGGGACAGACAGAAAGGGGGAAGGTGGAGGAAGGAGGAGGGGGGGCAACATGGCACACTCTTTCAGGACAACCTCACAGCTCTGCTTTCACTTTCTCTCGCGTTCTCACTTTCCTCTTTACTTCCTCCTTTCTCTTTCCAGGTTTTTTTTTTTTTAAGGAAGTAGAAATAAGCGTAGGAATCAAACTAAAAAAAAAATCTTTTACTAGGAGATGATCAATGGATGAAACAGAGTAAGAGAAAGAGTAAAAGAGGCAGCTTCAGAGATAGAAAGCACGAGTGCTGCAGAAGAAAAGACAGATAGAGAGAAAAGAGGGAGACAGATGAAATGAGCGAGATAAAGAGGGGCAAAACGAGACGGCAAGGCAGCTGAGAAACTCCAATAAAAGCACAGATCAGATAATAGTGTCTCCAAGGGCCTCCAAATGTCCTTTTATCTCGGCGAGAAATGCTGATATTAAAAACCAGACAAAGATAGTGCACAATCATTTAGTGCCTTTACAGAGTATTGAGTTATTACTGTAAATTGGATCAGAAAATACTCATCGGGGCTCATCTCACCAACAGACTTACTGACTAAAGTTTCCTCTTCCTCTTTGTGTCATTCTGACAGTATACTGGAGCTACTGAAAAGCCTAGAAGAAAGAAGAGTGACACATTTGTTGGGTAAAACCACACACTTAGTCAGGGCTCATCTGACTCATCCTGTGGGTTGGTTTGCTCGTCAGGTTATCCCACAGTGTCAGGTGTATACTGTGCTGAATGCCAGATGTCGCCTACAAACATTAAAGAAGCATTAATTTCTGCTTGAATGGAGAAGAATAGAGGAAAGTTCGTTATATTATGGCAGATTATGTCTGATTCAAAGCCTGGTTCACTCAAAGATGGTGGTTAACGGTCTTAAGATGAGTAATGGTGGATTTAATGCCAACCCAAACAGGCACTGAGGCAATGCTCCTCTTTGGAAAATGAGTGTTTTTATTTTAATTCACAGATCATTTTAATAGCATTAGTTCTCAACTTTAGAAATTTTTACTGGAAGAGGATGAAACTTTAGTCACTTGATTATTTTTGTATTGATTTCAGAGAATAATATAGGGGAAAGGGCAATGTGTTCATGTGTTTCAGCTTTCACTATTACTTATTACAAGAACTGATCTACCATAGACAACATATATACATGCCCTCTGAACTTTGTCAAGTTGAAGCTTCCTCTTCTTTTTTTTTTCATCTTGACCAAAAACAAAACAGCAAAAACCGATGACTAAGAAAGAGTAACGTGCTGTGGGAAACGTGTCGACTGGAGCTCAGTTGTCCAAACTAATCAGATCTTAAATGAAAACATCTTCAACCCTCAGCTGCACAAGCAAAAAAAAAAAAAAAAATCAATTGAATTTGAATAACAAATTAATCCTTTTAGTGTGAGTGCTTTAGTTTTCCTCTATGTGTAGATGATGATGTGGCTTCAAAAAGGGATCAGATTGATGAGTCTGGTAAAGTTTACATCACCATGACAACTTGAGGGGAAGGCAGTGGATGGAGGAGGGTGTGGGTGCAGATTTCACTGAGCACAGACTCACGAGAACAAATAGTGTAGGGCAGAACAGCTTTATATGTGAGTCCAGGCCTTGCTTTTAGAACTATAGTGGAAATTTCATAGTCTCATATATAAATAACCTAAAAATCCAGAGAACACACCATGTGATTCTCACAGACACATCTTCTCTATACACTTATTTGTTTTGAAAAGAGCCTCCTGCAATAATAATGCCAGACTGATGGGCAGTTTTAAAAAAGAATGAAAATCATTGAAGCAGAGCAAGTTTTATATCATCTGTTTTTCTTCCACACATTTTCCTTCTCTGCCAGAACATTTTGTGATTGGGGTGAGGCCCATCGTAGCCTTGAGCTAGCTTCAAGTAGAGACGAGGACTGGGCAACAGAGGTCTAGTAACCTCACTTCTTTCTTTTCCACATCCCCAGATATTTTTAACTCCAGTGTTTTCAAGTGTAGTTCTCAGCTCCAGTTGAACCTGACATCATGTGACATCACTTCAGGCCATTTATCAGTTGTCACGCAGCTACTGATCCTCAAAGAACTTTATTTAACTTTTTTTTACATATGCAGTAGTATGCAGTGGTACTCCTTAGTTTCTCTATAAGTACATTGACATTAAAACACAGCGATTTTGCACATTCACTCCTATAAATCATCCGACAATACTTTCAAGCAGGTGTAATGCATGTTAGTTGCCTGATTGCTTTCATACAAGATACTTCCATCTTCAAACATGTAACCACCTCATGCGAGATAATTATTCTGTGACGTAGCCGCATCTGACACGTGCAGCAACGCAGAGGTCCGTGCGGCGACGTAACAAAAGACACACTCGGCAGCACATGAGGGGAGTTAAGTGTACACATATGTACATTTTGGCTTGGCTCAGCTTGGAGCAGCTCAGCTCTCCTCAGCTCACTTGTTCCAGCCTCTTTAAAGCGCAGGAGGAAACATGACCGTGCCGTGACTCTCCCAGGCTTACACTTACCCTAATCGCCTGGGAAAACAGGAAATTGCGGTCTTGGAAAATGAAATGTTTATACTTAGGTCACATTTACACAAGAGCCCCTCCCCCACCTCAAACATCCTTTTGTCATTTGATTTCTTTTTTTTTTCTTGTCTTAATTTGTTCTCCTTCTTTTCAATTGTTGAAATCTTTGATGTCATTGTTACAAACCTCCATTTTTCACCACTGTGCTGAAGTTGTTGTAAACCTGATTTAAGAGGCAATGATGGGACATAACTTAGATTGCTGCAGTTGCGTCGAACATCAGCAGCAACTTTGCAGAGAAAACTCAATTACCGCAGCAAAATCTACTTTTAAATGAGTAAAAACAAACTTGAACTCAAACAGACCCGAAACCGAAAAACACAGACATGAGTAGATGGATGCTTCATCCAGGTGCAAGAGGCTCCCACAAATTTAATGTATGTCAGCAGAACATGATTCTCACATATTGTTCTGCTTTTCTGTCATATTTCCTAAAGTTCTGTGCTTCCATGAAAGGCTGCAGCTACCATAGCCTGAGCTGGCACACATCCAGTCATGAGCTTGCTCTGTTTCTCTGTCACTCCACCCTTCGCTCTCTCTTCGCTTCAGCTCTCACCATCGCCCGTCTATTTAATATTTTATTCCCAGTGCCTTTTTCCATCTGCAAGCTCCTCTTTTTGTTTCTTTTTGTCATGCATGCTTATATACAGTCCACATGCATGTTTATATTTCTTCACCCAAGTGGTAGCTCATATCTCCGCCCATGTCCCGCGGCGACCTGTAACACTACCTGCACAACTTCCTGTTGCCTGCCATCAGTCATACCGCTCCCTTCCTCTCCACAGCTTTCACACTGGCCTCAAGCCCTTACTCCCCATTTCATGGATCATGGACCTCATGCAAACTTGCATGCAGTGTTTTCTGTGTGTGTGTGTGTGCTTAACATTTTTGTGAACGATGAGAAACAGGAGTGTAACCTGATCTCCGGACAGCTTGAGTGCATTGCCTCTGCTCTGTTCTCCTTGACGGGATGTGAAAGGCAGACAGGTTAGCACACCTGGAGCCTCGAGGCCCCACGTGCACACAGACGCACTCATAAACGCACTCACCTTCTCCATTGCCACGCCAGCTCTAATGCGTCTATTAAAGCCCTGAAGTTAAGGGTAAAGACTCTTTGGTGTCTCTTTTACAGGGTTGAAAGTGTTGACAGTCGCGCATTATGGAGACAAATTGAGGCCTCAAGTTTGATGCGTCTCCAGGCATCATAGATGGATGTTTCAAAACAGTTGGAGGATAATCTAGATGGAATCTCAATCTTTTTGGAGGAATCTCTGCGGTCTTGGCTCACAGAATGCTGGAATGAAAAATGAGGAAACTGATACAAAAACCTCTAAACATTTTTTCCCATGCTTTATAGGTACAGCAGAAAACACCAAGAGTGATGTGGAGTGCAGAAAGAAAGAGAAGGGGGATTATAGAAATCAGAGGAGTGAGAATGTGGTGTGGCAATAAGAGCAGCAAGCAGATGTACAAATGTTTTATTCTGATATAATAATGACAGCTATTATTGCAAAACAGAGACCATTTTGGCATAGAAGAGCTGAATCTCTGGAAGTTATTTTCAGAGACGACTTGCAGCGGTTGTCTATATGGTTGAAGTAAAGGATACATGGTCAGGTGATCCTTGCAGATTTGCATATAAATACAGAAACATTTTTTTGCGTTGGAGGCTTGAGGCAGACGAGGGTTAAGTGGTTGCACTGAGTTGGTTTACCCAGCAAGTCTTGATTTAGTCTGTGGCGAAGGGCAAAGCTATCATTAGGAACACACCAGGCTCGCCGCCACTACACATGGATAATATACCAGTCTGGTGCAGTCTGCTGGAGAAGAGCAGCTCAAGCGCAAGTTTGGTCGAACTGCTCAGAATTCTCCATTTGCTTTTGTCTTTGTAGAGAGAAAAGAAAGTTTGGTTGTTGTTGGTTTGACAGCAAAACAGCCTGATAATTCATTAATAAACCAACTCAACTGATTTTTATATGATTGATTTAATTTCTGAACCCACATATTCAACACAAATGAAAACTTACATATGTGAAATTCTAAACAGTGAGAAGAAAAATAGCCCACTAGTTGTGGTTAAAATTTGTTCACATTTTTGCTTTGACCCATTCTTAACTGTCCTTCATTTGACAGAGAGTTGTCTGAATAAATGAACAGTGATATTTTAGGTTACTTTTGAACAAACAGACATGTTTTTGATTTCATTTTTGCTGGAAAATATATCAGGCTTGCATTGCTGTATTATTAGGCTTGCATGCCTCAGCATTCAACTATGTGTGTATGTGTGTGTTTTCTTCATGACTTAAGCGTCTTACATCTGACATTATTGTATTTCTAATCCAATAATTCCAGTATTAAAAAATCATACACCAGTTTGTCATTCAGAAGGCCAAAAAAGATACTGTAGCAAAAACATCTGATTTTGGTTCCTCGTGAAGAATTGGCAGTTTTTAGATTTAATTCAAATTATTTCTTTACCTTTAATATGGTTAATGTTTTCAGCAGGTATGCTTTGTCCAGTAGCACTTGCACCTAAAGTATTTCCACAAGTACCTCTTGATAATGTGCTTTTAATGCTGTACTTTGCCAAATATAATTGCAAAGACAAGAAGAAGCTAATAAGTGACGAGAGGTGACATCGAATACTAATCTGAAAGTGAAGTTAAATTAGCTTTTCACTTGATAACTGACATTGATGTGCTTGATTCAGAATAAGTCAATCGATTTCTAGTGGGAGCCACTTGTGGTTCCACAGTTAAAGCACTGCACCTATAGTAGTGGCACATGTAATTAATAGAGTGTGTGTTTATATGTGTGTGTGTGTGTGTGTGTACTGAAGGAAATGAAAAAGAAGTGGCGAGCCGTAGCCTGCCCCTTAGCACTTCTTTGCCTTTGTCTTGCGTTTTAAGAGGGGTTCAACCTCATTGTCGACAATAAACACCACAAAAAGGACTTACCATGGCCCTCCCTGCTCACACACACACACCCACACACACACCCACACAAAACCTCAAATAGCGTAATTTGAATTTAAATAGAAGTGTACAGTATTGTGCACTGGTGAGTAAAGTGCATCATCCATTAGTGAGAACATCCTTAGGTCTCCTTTAAATAACCCTTTGCTCTGTCGCACCCGCACTGTCTCCCTTTCTGCCTTTGTTAGAACATGACAGGGCAACAAAGAGAAAATTATTACAATCCTTATTCAGAGGGGGTTTTTTGTACCCTGCTCACCTAATATTAGACTGTATAAAATAATTAGCCTGGACTGGCAAAATTAAGCAGTAGTGCTTTTGAGAAGAACCAACTTCTGGCCATGTCCCTCAAGCTTTAACAGTTAAAGAGCCACACTATTGATTTAACATGCTTTAGTCCATTGTGACTCAGATATCATTTAGATTATTGACTTCAGTAGAACTGATTACAACTTCCTTGAAAATAGAATTAATCCACATTTGGCATACAAATTTTAGGGATTTGTATATACAATAAGTGGGTTTAATGTGAAAGCACCAGTATGGTGCTTTTTTTTTGTGGCTGTTTTTAGTATAAATCTGGGATTTTGTTTGAGAATTAAATCCCACAGTGTTCTGATTTATATTCTATATGGCCTAATTCTTGTCTTTTAACACATCCAGAATATTTGCAGTTTAAGGGCAAATGTTTTACATCACCAGAGAGTGCACAGCTGTCTTTAACTACAAATGGAACAGGGCAGTTTCAGTTTGTACCCACTGGCCAAAAACCTAAAACAGATTTTCAGTATATGGTTCTTTGTTTGAAAGAACAATTGAAGTCAATCATATCGACACTTGGACAATATACTCCAGATTCCGAACATTTGTCCAAAAGCCTAAGGCATGTGTAGAGAGATCTAACCAATTCTCTACTGCACCAGTTAGCCGGTTCTTCTAGACTGACGTTCTGTGGTTAAAATAATGTCAGGGACAGGAAAAAGCTGTTGTGCTATCTTGTCAAAGCATGAGGGCCACACAACAATGGTGAAATGTGTCCGCTGCCAAAGGAAACATTTTATACGTAAATTGGGGGTTGATGACATATATTTGATGATCGGCAAAGGTTTGAACTATGAGCCTGACACTTCAAAGGGATCGGGTTTCCTCACAAGTTTATTTCCAGTTCCTCTCTGCAATGAGTTTTTAGTGGTGTGGGCTTGGCTGAGGGAAAAGGGAAAGAAGGAGGGAGATTTCACACAGACAGATGTATGCACACTTGCTCACACACATGCCCACACACACACACACACACACACACATGCACATGCACAAGAGCTTAGACAGAGTGCTTGCACTTCAAACAAATGGGACTTCATCAGTGTACATCAGTAATGGTTCCAGGCTGCCCTAACAGCCCTAATCATTTCCAGAGGGAGACATAGAGCAAGAGACACAGAGAGACAGGGCTTTTATTTCAGCTAAAACCTCAGTTGCAAGTGTACCTTGAGCAAATCAATCATTAAAGCATATATAAGTAGGATAAAGCCCAGCCTGCTTGCCAAGACATGTAAAGACATTATACAGAACCATGCATTTTTGAAAGTATGCACTTTCTCATTCTGCACAATACAAACAATGTTAAGGCCACACATCTGCATGTATTTGTGTACATTCCCCCTATGCAGGATGCAAAGTATAAACATAACCCCCCAGTGACAACAAGTACACTTTATATTAAGTCAGGTAAGTCACGCCAACTACGTTCAGGAGAGGTTACATGCCAGGAACCGCAAAGAAGCTCACTGTTGCAAACAGCTGGCTGTATGTGACTGAGAACAAAGTGTTTCAGGTTTGCTTTGAATAGCAAACCTGAAACACTTTTGAATTTTTTTTTAATCTGAAGTCATCCCACTGAAGCCAAGATGTCTTTTTCTTTATGTGCAAAACAAACGCAGTGTTTGTCCATCTTTGGAAAGTTAATGTAGTGTGAGTATCTAGAGCAGAATCACAGTATTTAGAATCAAATGAAGCTGAACATGGCCAGGTGCTGTAGCTAGAAGAAACAAGTCATCAGTTGGGTCATTGTAGGTTGCAACAAAGAATATAATAATGTTTGTGCACCTGTGGAAAATCTTTTGTGAGGAACACAGTATGTTCTTAATTTGAGGAAAGAAGGAGAGTGGGAATTCCTTTCACTTTTATCTTTTTTTTTTAAGCAGACTGTTGGAAAGCAGAGAGGAAGGCACAGGAGAGTTCTGGCAAGACTCGTTGCCATCAGGGGAATTTGTGCAGGTCCAGCAGTAGTGAAGTGAACCACTTAACAATTTGAGCACAATGTGTGTCCTTAACATTGTGAACACACATATTGTACATAGAGGATACAAAAGGAAGAAGATGATTTGGCTCCTATTGAAGTCTACTTCCTGCAGGAAAGGCAGGTTTGACTGAAATCCAAAAAGCAGAAAAAGAGAACCCCCCAGATAGGAGGGATAAATGGATAGATTGTTTCTCAGACACAAATGGACAGATTTGAGCGAGAGAGAGACCATGTGTGGTGACAGTTGGTCCCATCATGTGACGCCCCTTTGGCAGACCAGCAGGATTTGGGCGTGTTGGTTGGCTGGTTGTCATTGCTGGGTCACGTCTGATTGGACAGTGATCAACGGCACAGCCACACCCCTCTGTGGGGAAGCTAATCTCTAGGTAGCAGGTCTATAGGATAGAAGACCGTGTGTGTGTGTGTGTGAGAGAGAGAGAGAGAGATCGGACCACCACTCTAATGTCACAATACTGCCAGTTCATCTTTGCAGGGGAAACTTCCCTATCTGCAGAAATACAGTATGTTCTACACCACCCGCCTTTCCTGTTGTCAATCTCTTCCTCCTCTCTTCCTCTATTTACACACACACACACACACACACACACACACACACACACACACACATGCACCAACACAGAAGTGGTGAAATAAGTCCACGTGGGAAATAATCTGTAACATAGATCCCCTGTAATCGTTCTGGTCATTTTCCAATGACCTTACACCACAAACATCTGACAAACAGTGTCTTTTTTTATGAAATGATACTAATGCAGTTTATGGCCCTGACATCCGCATAGTGTTCCAGCTGACACACAATTTGTGGTTACAGTTTCATCGCCTCAACAGTCAAAACATAAAACAGTTCTTGACAGCAAATTATTGCTTACCTTGGAATGTGGAGACGGCTCTGCAACCAGTGAGACGTGATAGATTTAGAACAGAGGGAGAATTCATAGCGCTGTGACATCAGCCGTTTTGGCAGACGAAGTGATTGCAATCAAATGATGGTCACATCCAGTGAGCTGTGTTTAAGACGATGTACCATTCTGAGAAGAAATAAACACAACGTCTCAAAAATGTAGTAGCTCAGCTGCTGTGTCTGTTGTTCCTCCATGTGTTTTCCACATTTGATTTCATTCCAGCTTGTCTGAACCATTTTATTTTTTTATTCTTTAACACTGTCTTTAATTTTTCCCTGTCCATATTGATTGCAGAAAGCGCCTACATGAAGGTGGTTAGCGCTGTCGCCTCACAGCCAGAAGGTTACCAGATTCAAATCCTGTTCAAAACCTTGGCCCTTTCTGTGTGAAGTTTCCATCTTCTCCCTGTGTCTTTCTCCGGGTGCTCTGGTTCCCTCCCACAGCCCACAAACAAGAAGGTTGGGTTTAGACTAATGGGTGACTCTAAATTACATGTGTCAGCCCTGCGATAGACTGGTGATAATTAATGGATGGACGAATGTATTGAAGGAAAATGCTATTTCCACAGATTTGTTTTCATCAGCCATTAGTTATTAATGAAAACAATATAGTGTACTGTTTTTATTAATCCACTATCACAGTGTAATATGTAACTTCAAAATGACTTAGTCATATAATTGAGAAATAAATGTCCGTCCTTTTTTTTTCTTTCTACCTCAACTTCCACTTTTTACTAATATCTGTCACTTTTGTTGCCTCACCCTATTATAAGGGGAGGTACGTGTCAAGCTTGTCACTTACTCCATGACATGCTCACTATGGCTGCTTATCTGGCTTGCTTGTGAAACTAGCCATGTGTTACAGTGACATGGTTAGACGATCTGGCTGTACAAAAGACAGACAGACAGAAGCAGAAGGGGAGAGACAGAGACAGAGAGTCCGAGTACGGAAGCCTATTTCCTGAGAGGAATATTGATCTGATCATCTCGTCCTAGTTCAAGCTCCTTTCCTCAGTCAGCCCTTGGAGAAAGAGGTTGAGTGACAAAGACAGGGGAGAGGATAGAGGCTGCGAATGAAACAGATAAGGTTATGACGGCGCCACAGCAGTATTCTCTCTGCTGTGCCCACAGTATAGTGCTATACAGCAATGGCGCAGGGAACAGATTAATAATATATCCACAGAATCTCTGAAGTGGTGTGGCTCCCAAGCACTCCATTATAACCACAAGTGCACAAACTGCAGTGAGGCACTTTAGCCAGCAAGCCTTTAAAATGCTCTATCTGTCCATCTGAAGTGC
Source organism: Mastacembelus armatus (assembly GCF_900324485.2). Classification (NCBI taxonomy): domain Eukaryota; kingdom Metazoa; phylum Chordata; class Actinopteri; order Synbranchiformes; family Mastacembelidae; genus Mastacembelus; species Mastacembelus armatus. The sequence continues at coordinate 12,786,024 of NC_046643.1, read as the reverse complement.
AAACCTCTCATACTCAAGTTCATCACTATCAATCACTAGCTATTAGGCCCAAGGAAAAAAAAAAAGCCACAACTGATAAAACCCTCACCAAAGTACATCTTAATTGATGCTTCCATGTCCATCCTTCATTTCCCTGTGGTGCAACGCTGATGTGATCCACAAGCTCATCGGAAGGAAATTAACCAAGTCAACAGGCAATGTTTCATCCAGTGAGAGCAGCCAACTAAACCCTAAGCCACCTGACCGATCACATTAAAATATTTTATATATTTTAATATTGTAATGCTGCTAGCGTAACATCTCAATCATTTACATGCAGGCATGCATTTTACCTACAAGATTCTTATGTATAATCCAAAACTCCCTAGAAATAAGCTATAGGTTGTAATAATTAGACCCCAAAAAGTTTGTGAGCATATTTTGTAGGAGCAGTCCTCCTTCGCTCACTGCAGCCTGCCTGAAAACCTGAGCCTGTCCCCCTGCTGCCATTGGCATTCATACTGCTAACCTGTAAACAATTCATGAGGGCCCTCTCCATATTTCATGGAGCGGAAATGGATGTTTCATGTCAGGGGTAAGGGAGAGTGGAAAGGGGTGAGACAGAGCAATGAGACTGAGCAAGAGACTAGTGACAATTGCTAAAGCAAAGAAACAATATGGGAAAGAAAGAGAAGAAGAAGAAATCAGTAACAGGGAGAAAGGGACAGAGAAAAGGAGTAAGGCAGCTTAGGAATCTGTACAACCTGTGTCCTGGATTCCCACAAAGCTAATCTCAGATCTCTCCACAATTAACTTCAGCCTCACCTCTTTCATTCATTGGCCTGTCCTTGACAGTGTGTGAAACTTCTTGGATTCTTTGACGCTGGATAGAAGAAGAGAGAGGATGGAGAAAACCAGAAAGGATGAAACAAAGGCCAAGAGTGGATGAAGAACGAATAAGAAAGAGAAGGAGAAGGAGAGAGAGAGTCACACAATCACTCGGCTGAGCTAATGAATGTGCGGCGGCGGGTGGCGTCTCCTCCACAGGGAGCTGCCCTCATAACCGACAGGGCCTGGCTGGGTGTAGTAATTGAAAGTAATGATAATTAATATCATTGGCATAATCACCATTTGTTATTACAGGGAGGATGTTTATGGCTTCCTCTGAAAGGGAGAAATAAGGCACAGTTTGTTCAAAAGAAGGAAATCTCATTAACCTTTTAGCTGTCCTAATCTTGTTTAATATCGGGGAGAGAAAAGTGGTAAGTGTTTTGCAGGAGTGGCTGGGTAATTATTAATAAAGATTAAAAAAATAACATTAATTCATATTCAGTGCTTTTCCTCTCCACTGACCTGAGAATTGATGATAAATCTAAATAAATTGTATTTGATGTCGTGGATAACAAGTTGGGATTAACGCACACAAGAATCTTTGCATTTTCATATATAGGCAGCTGCAATATCATATAGCAGAGTATTTGAGAGGCAAATTGTGATAGTCAAATATTGGAGATAAGTAGCAGGGCTGTGACCAGGAACAGAGAAGGTCCTCAGTTGATGGTGCCTTCTGTTGGTTGGTGGTTTATCAGCCCTGCTAATGTTGTCTGAGCCTCTGTGGATTTGAACAGAGAATGTCAAACTTAGTGCAGAATAAGCGAATGCATATCATGAATATATTTCCATTTGTTTGAGTCAGATATATCATGTATTTCCATGGGAAACACGGAGGCACATTAGTAACATTATGAATTCACTGGAATGTGATACGGAGTGAATTGACAGCATGTGTAAGAAATCAGGTTGATTTTGCAATCACATGCACTGTATTTTTCATAGTATTCAACAAAACAATGAATCAAAGGAGAGGTAGCGCTGTGTGAATGATATCCATAGAGTAGATGGCACTCAGGGATGACAAGCTTGAATCTAGCATACAAAGAAATCCACCTTTCTCCCTCAGATACCCTCTTAAAAAACCTATAGTTATTCAGTTAGTTCAAGTACAATTACGTGCCTTTCAATTGCAAATCAGAGCAGAGCTGCGAATCCGAATAGACAATCAAGCAAGGTCGCTTCCAGAAACACAAGCCTCACGTTAAGCCAACTCCAGCCTATTAGGGAAGGGACATATGTAGCTAAATTACACCCTGCACCCAGGGGATATGCAAATGTGCAGGACCTCCCACATGACTTACCTTCTTTTTTTATCATGCAAACCGTGTTGGTGTGATAAGCCTCCTATGAAAAAGCAAAGGGATAGTGGCACGCTGTGTGCAGGTGACTGATTCTGTTTTGTGAGAAGGTTATCAAATGCTTTCCTAATAACCAAACATTCTAACTTTGGTAATGCAAAAAGATGAATGAAATTGCTTTTATAACAGCAGCTGGGTTAACTGGAAAGTGTCCATTTGAAAAGCTGGATAGGCGGTGAGATGATGACACAACTTTATTTTTAATTTATTGTAATATGTTTTGAGTCAGAGTGGTAACTGTTCTGTTCTTACCAAGCAAAATGAAACAAGACATTTATCGTAATTATTGTCCCATCTTTAAGACTTATGTGATTGATTTCACAGATTGATATACAGTCATTTGTTTTTGCACAGAAGCAGCTTTCCCTTCATTTTGAATTACACTTCTACATCTAATGGGGCTATTGGTGAAAAGACTTTGAATAATTAGATATTGATGCATATTGATTTGCCACAATTGCAGGGATAAAGGGAAAACTGACGTTACTCCTTTTCCTCAGTTGTTTTTACCCTTCTCATTCTTTCTCTGTGCTACCTCTGATAGCCTCTATTTCAACATCTCTATCCTAACTCAAACCCTCTCCTTGTCTTTCATTCACGCTCATTTCTCCTAGAAGCTCACACCCACTCTTTCTCTCTCGCCCTCAGACCACCCAGACAGCCATCCCCGTGTGCTCCAGCTGTTCCCCTGCTGTGGCTCAAGTTTGTGTTACTTTGTTTCCACATGGCTACGACTGAGGCAGCCCCCACCACGACCCATCCAACTCTGTTTCTTTCTCCCTTGCGCCGTTCTTCCCCATGTCCTTTTCCTCTAGCTGCTCCTGCCCTCAAAGAATTGCAGCGGGATGGCTTTTGTGTCCAGTGCAGGTGTCCCGGGTGGGTGAAAAGGGGCGCTGAGGCTGTGGCTGCCTACCGGCATGGGGGGAGGTTATTCAGCCTGGGATCCCCCACCTGTGACAGGTCTTGACCCACATGAGTCAGCCAGTCACTCTTGGGCTATAGAACCTTTGTGGCTGAACGCTATTACTCTCTGTGTGGCTAGATACACACAAGAGACCTGGCAACGCTACAACACTGATTGTTCCTCATGAGTGATTCATGCTTAGCTACTCATCCACACCACGCTCCAGTCCAGACTGGTTTGAGGTGGGAAAGGAGAACAAGAGCATTGAATGATGTCAAACTGAATGGAGAAACTGGACTTACAGCGGAATGGATGAGTAAATACAGATGGCAAAATGATTGTTCATGAATCAGATCCACATGGTGAAATTATTACATTTCAAAACGCTGGATATGTGAAACAAAACAGAGACTTAATGTAAAATGACGAAATCTTCTTCGATCAGAATTGATAAATGGGAAATTACAGCAATAACATTATCAAGAGGTAAATGAAGTGAAGAAGAAACAAATTGTTATGCCTTTAAGTGGCCTGCCTACTATGGAGATTGTTGAAGCACTTTTGTTTCATTATTTAAAACCATTTTAATATCTATTTTTCCACAAGGTCTGCAGTTTACCTGGTTAGACCTATGTGGGTTTGCAGTTGCCAGGTGCGCTTGAGGGAGATCTGCCTCATTAGTGAAACACAACAACAGCCTTGGGGGCAGAAATAAGAGCAAGCCATCCCCTGACCCTGATCTTCAGACAGTTTTGCATTTAGCTTCCAGATGGGTCAACTTAGGGCACAGGAGTGTGCTGATACTAGTTACGTGCCCTGAGGACATCTTCACCCTGGAGCCTGAGGGCATGGATACTCCTCCGGTTGATTCTGGTCTACCACACCACAGTTCAGGAAGTGAGACACTCAAATGTGTGAATTGAATCAGAAAGAACCACTGCCAAAGGGGTTTCATGTATCTTTCAAATCCTGCTTGTAGTTAAAGTTCAACTGAGCCTCTGTTTGTCTCTTCTCTGCCTCATCCTCACTGTCGTGCTCATATTTGACAAACCCGATACAATTCTACACCACTGGTGCCTGTTTTGTTTCAGCAGGGGATTTCTCATGCTGAAGGTGTCCAATTATCCATGGTAGTAGAGTGGGGACTCTCAAGTCCCTTCAGAAAGGGAGGTGTGTGTGTCTATGTGCAAGTGTGTGTGTGCGTGTTGGAGATGGGGGGGGAGGTTCGAAAAATAAATTGTGTTTGTGATCTCAACGAGTCCCTGAACAGTGGAAAGGGAGAAGTGGGGGTGGCTGTGAAGAAGGTTAACCTCCCTTTAATGAGAGTACTTATAAGATTCAAATTTCAGCTGAGTGATTTAAAGCCACCATGACCCCCTACCCCCCACCCCCACCAATGCTAACATTTCCTCTTAAACAAAAATGAGATAGCATTAAAAATGTCCTTTATATTCAAAATAAATCCAGCATACATACATAACGTTTGTAGTGTAAATGTAAAAATCCCTTCTTCTCTTCTCTTTCTTTTATATCTAGTGTTCAATATCCCCACTGCTCATATTACTTAGAGTTTTAGCCACCTGTGTGAAAAGGAGAGGACTGTTTGAGCCGTGATTTTAATGCTTCTCGATCCACCCAACCCCCTGCCAACAATGCGGTTTGCTTGTTGCTGTGCCGTAGTATCACACTGAGCGAGTTCATTCCAACCACGTCCCCACACATGTACCTCCCTTCCCCTCTTTGTGATCAAGAAGCATTATTTTATGAACACGAAACAGAAAAGATTAGAAGTGTCGTTCATAATTCCTCAACTAAATGCCAACTATTAAACAGCAATTTCCGTAAGATCATATTCTGTTTCAGCGAAATATGTTCAGTGCTGTATTACAAGGAAACATCTAAACTTCCAGGAACTTTTGACATTAGGACTAAACATTATATTTATTCAAGCTGTTGTATCTGTATTTACTTCTGGAGGAAACTCACTAATATCTATTTAAACACAAAGATAGATAAGAAAGGATCTGAACTGCTTAATTCCTAAGAATGATACAATTGTTTTTACAGATTAAGTAAATTCAGGGGAACTGAGGAGCAATTAAAACCTCCGGTCAATGTCGAATTGAACTCAGAGGAAGCTTTTTCTAAAAGGAGAGGCAGTACTTGCTGCAAAAAAAACAAACCCTTCTAATTACTAGGGGAAAAACAAATGTGACATGACTAAGTACTTTCTTTTTTTATGTCTTCTTTAGTTTTTAACAGATGTGGTCATGATCACTTGATATTTCTATTTCTTTTTGCAGGAAACTCCTTTGGGTTTATTTTCACTGTGTGCAATATTTAACCATTCAATCTTTCAACATTAATTTGGGATTCCTTGAACCCCCCATCCCCACCCCCCCCCCCCTATGCTGCCCAGTAAATCAACCCACTACCCCACTCTCCATCTCACACACAAACACACAGAGACTCCCCCTCTTCTTGGCTATTGGACATCAATCTAGCCAGCACCGTCTGCTAAGCCTCACTGGGCAATTAACCACATTGAGAGTGAAAGCTCTAATCAATCCCTGGCCTTCTCCATCAGACACATATAGACACACACCACATGCACACATACTCTTAAACGTCTCAGCCGTTTATACAAGGGCAGAGCAGTCCAAACTACACTTCTCGAAGCTGCTGTCCCTTCAAGGACACACAAAAAACACAATAACATAAACACAAGGTTGGTCTCTTGTGCTTTACTTGCATAAATTATGACAAAATTGATTGTCTAAATCCTACAGTTTAGATTCATAGAGGCTTACTGACTTATAATCTACTTCATACTTCTACCCCCACTGTACATATTATTACAGTGGAGTTGGCTATAGTTACTGGTTTCCAGTCTCTCAGTTACATAATTTACATTGACTCTTTTCACAGAAGTTTGTGAATATTGTAAAGGGCTTTCTAAGCAGGGCTAAAATGTCTGTAAAAGCCTGAAACCTTTTTGACTGCACATGATTTGGGCTAAATGTGAACCGTGAGGAGGGCTGCTGTGAAATTCAGACATGCCTCCACAGCTTGTCTCATTGATTCCTATGGGCCTAAATGTCAGCACCAGCAGGGTAAAAGACCCAGGCAAACCCCCTGAGAGTGCACAGTGATGGGGGCTAAAGGCAGCTTGCTCCTCGTTTCAAAAGCTTCTCTCACTGTGATGCGGTCAGAGGACAAGATGGCATTAATTCGAGGGGCTAAAAGAACAGGTTCATTACACATTTTTTTTTTCAATATGTACATACTGTTTATTGGCTTAGCTGGAAAGAAATGATTATAATTCATTTTACCACACAGTAAATGTGCATATGATCAGCATTTATTTAAATCTAGTATTATTTTTACACCTCTTAATCTTCACATATTCTCATATGATCAGTGCTGTATCGCTTCTGGACTCCTACTGATCTTTAATATTTCTTTAGTATTCTGTTTATATGTTACAGATATCGTAACCTAATGGGTGGCTACATAAATATCATGTCATCCGCTAGCCTCGCTTAGAGTTATTGACCTGTAAGCTATTGATTTTGTGTCTTTGTTCATGCATTCATGGGTAAGTTCAGTGCTTTGATCACTCGGTGCCTTATGCTAAAGCTACATCAAACACAGAAGAGGAATCGATAGGTTTTCCTCGTTACATGAATGATAATGAAATCAGTATGATTGTGTGGATGCAGAGGGTGAAAGGAGCCAGTGAGATGCTGAAACTGCTTTCAACATTTAGTCAAACCGGTACACTCCCACAGTGTAAAGGTTGAAGTTGCCTGTGGCTGTCAATATTCATGGTTAATCTGGCCACTCACTGGATGTGAACTGCGATGAATCCAGGCCAGGTTTTGCATGGGGAGCCTGAGGGATTTATAGTGAAGCAAGAGGAAGCCCTCAGATGTGGTTTCAAACAGGTCTACACAGTCCAGACCCATCCAATACCACCTGATTCACCTTATACTTTAAGGGCACACTAACAGGTATGATGCTATAGTTACACATACCTGTACTGGAAAAAGTATTGAAAAAAAAAACAAACAAAACATTTCAATCTAATGATAGAGCCAGATTTTGAAAAAGACTTTGAATTCATCCTCTGGGTGCCATAGATGGAATATCTGTACCAGTTTCATCACAATCACACCAAATAATGTGAAGCCGTTTCATAAATAATCAAAATAATCATCCTCAACCTCAGGATGGAAGATCAGGGATAGTTGTTCCATAGCAATAGGTTTGATCTTCTCTGACCATGAGTGACTATACATTTTCATGTCAATACAGCCAACAGTTGTAAGACCTGCTGAACCAAAGTGGTGGACCTAGAGACAGCGATGGTACAGTTTTCATAGAACCACTTTTGGTCATAGCCCCATAGCATGGGTTGAAAACTTAAATACAGTTCACAATGAAATATTATTCTATAGTTAGTGCATCTCTCCAGACTCTTAGAGACATCTGTGTCTTTTGTCTTTTTGTAACACACACACAGGGACAGGACTGGGCTAAAGTTGCCTGGGAAACAGCTCATTTAGACCTCCACATTTGTAATAACAAAAAAATATTTGTTTTATTTTTACTGTTGTGGAATAATTATAAGCAGCCCTTGTTTCCTAAACACCTAAACTTTTATTAGTCATACTTCTGTGAACACAGAAATTGGGCAGAAAATAATAATTATTATAATAATTTAATAAATAAATAAATAAAATGTGACGTGATGCGACGCAAAGGGGTGTCACGTGACACAACATGTGACACGACACTGTAGAGCCCAACCTTTACGTTGATAGACTGTGAGCGTCTGTTGTCAAAATAATTAAGGGTTAATCGTATGACCATTGCATAGTAAATAAAATAGATATATCTAAGTATATTTACGCATAATGCGCATTTTGTGACGTCGCGCAAAATTGCCCTATTGTCCTATGAGCTCTGTTATATGGAACATGCACCATTCAGGTTGTGATGCATCTTCAGCCAACAACCAGATGTCGCTTCTATAATTCAGCCTTAATAATGTTCCAGTTGTAATGAATGTGTTTATAATATCATTTTTAGGCGACGTTTGGGCTGGAGGGAGGCAGCAAAGTGGAGCACATCTTTGCAGACCTGGATTCAAACAGCCAGCAGGTGAAACATTATGAGACATGTCATGCAACATTTCCTACATAAATAATGTGGAGTGAGTTTTTCTTTTTTCTCAGAAGCATTTTACTAACTTCTAAAAAGGCTATAGACAAACTAAAAACTAAGAATGAGGAAAATGATAAATACACAATATATTATATATGTACATAGTACTGTGAATATGTTGGATCTTTATCAAAATGTTAACGAGTAGCTCTAAATGTTGAGGGAGGGGGTCTCTTTTTTTTTTTTTAGGTTCAAGCAACAGCCTCTCAAAGTGTTTGTGCATGTCCCTGCTCTTAACTACCTCCAGGGTTCATGAAGAGCAACCGTCCCACTCAGTATATTAGTGTAATCATACAGCAAGCCCACTTCTGGTGAGGGGGATGAGGACACCCAGTCAGCTAACAGTTATCACCGAGTGGATAATACAAAAGTAGCAATATTATCTGAACAAATATGCATGAGTCCAGATATTTTTGAAAGCTTTAAAAATCAGTGGATGCTATCCGCAGATTATAATCTAAAAATATAAGGCCACGTCGTGTGCTCAGTAATAGTAAATAAGGCCAACAGTGTGTTCCCATAGTCATTTATTTCTTGTTTGACATTGGTGAGAAAAAATAATGAGGGTTGATCAGTTCAGTGGGAGCAAAAAGATCAGGTGTGTGTGTGTCTAAAGTGGGGATCAACGTATAAAATCCTAAAGTCACCAAAGTTTTTAGTAGATAAAAGATCCCTGAAAACAAGGCACTCTATAAAATGCAAGTCTAATGTTTAACCAAATGGTGTTGAAGGCTGTGGGGGTGGTGTGAAGAGTGGGGGTTGGGGGCTATCATTTACATAAACATTTGGGAACCCTTACTTTGTCCCCTAGTTTATTAAAATTCTTCACTTTGCTTGCAACTATTTCTACATTAGAAACTTAATCTCTAAAGATCATGATAAGAAAAAAGCACCTAAGGAAAATTCCCACTGAATTTAGGCTACAAACACATTGTATTTTTATGAAAACACAGGATTTAAACTAATATCAGAATAGGGGAGGTATAAACTTACACGTGACTACCCCCATTTATTTGAAACGCCACAGATACATTAAGCCTCCAAACTAATATTAGATGAATTAAAACGCACCATTTAGCGTAAGACCATTAAACTCGGCACCTAGATATCCGCAAACACAATGGTGGAACGAAAATGTCCTGGTCGGTGCTACCTCGGTGAGATTTTGAAGTTACCGCTGAATGGAGGAGGATGTGATAGGCTGACAGGCTGAAGAAAGGAGCTGCTCCAAGTCAGTAGAGCAGTGCTGCTGGAGAGCTCTCTCGTCGACCGTAGGCTCCAGCCAAGAGACGTGACACCTAACGTTTTTATTTTTTAATTTTATTTATTAATTTCTCATCGTGTCTTCACCTCAAACAAGATGTAACTTGTTGACTTCACCTCAAGTGTATATTCATGTATTTTAAAAGAGCCGGGAGTGAGTGCGCAGAGACGAGAAGCCGAGCTGTTCTGGCGAATGGAACTTATTGTTGTGCATTTGTTTTGACTATGTTATCCCCGAGCGACTTGGGGTTCAGTGCGTCTCCGTTCGTCGTCGACCCTTGAATTTTGGGATTTATACCCGAATAGTTTTAAGGGAATCGCAGGAAGGAGGATTCTGCAAAGCCAGCAAGGTTTTTTTTTTTTTTTTTTTTTTTTTTTTCTCCTACAGAGCCGGGGATTTAAATCGTCATTTGGTGGTGCGAGAGAGGCGGGAGGCAAAGAAAGAAATTCATGTGGCCATTCTCTCTATAGCCAAACATTTTTTTGGGGGGATTGCATAATGAGCAAGGAAAGACCTAAGAGGAATATCATTCAGAAGAAATACGTAAGTAAAAGAATATCTTCGCTTAAAATGCTCACAAACGCGTTGGCTCTATTGAAGTTTGCCTTTCTCGTCACAATGAAAATGCATAAACTTTCATCACGGACTGTGAAGGTTACCGTCAGGCAGCCCTGTGTGCCATTTGGGTCCAAATATCCTTTAAAAATGTAACAACCGTGACTTCCCCTCGTCGTGTTAACACTTAACATGTTGTTATTTAAAGAGACAGCAATGTTTATTCAGTGTCTGTGTTGCAGCGTTTCTTCGACATCAGACATGTTTTAGGCTATTTGAACATCGGCCGCTTTGGGGCTTTGCTTGTCTCGTTTAGACGCGTTTAAAGGCGTGATGTGGAGACGCATAGCGTGTTTTGGCTGCGTGATAAAGCCATAAACAGCTTTTAAAATAAAGGCCTTGGCAAAGTGTTTTCAGAAAAAAAAGGCTTTTGTTCGCGCCCCATTTCTTCCTATTCAGAGCCATGAAGACGAGCCTGTCGGCCATGGCTCAGCTATTTCGGCTTCCATTTCGTCCCATGCTGAGCATTTCACCCTCAGCCCTTACCCTGAATATATCCACATTAACGTGTGTGGAGCTTATATATGTGTTCAGGGCAGCGCTGGGTCTGTCGCTGGTGTTGTGTGTTTGTTGCTGTGGGGTTGGCAAACCGACATGTTTCGCGGACTGTTGTGGCTCTTTAATTTTCTCCATACTGAGTGAGGCAGAGCTGGAGGAAAAGGGGGTCATGAGATTCAGCATATTCCTTCAATTCCCAGCACTTGAAACGACACGGGGACTCGTGTTGTCGTTAGACGCTTGTCTTCGCTATTAGCTCTGCTACGTGCGATAAGTCCGTCACCGTCCCGGTAATTTCGCAGGTCTCCGTGTGACCTCTGTGAACGAACAGATATTGCAGCAGCTCGCTGAGGGATAACTCTTTCTTTCTTTATTTTTTTGCAACACTAACGGGAATTGGCTTGTTAGGGTCTGGGTCTCGTCCTCAAACCGGATTCCCATTAAGCAGCTCAATGCCTGGTCGATGTGGCTGAGCCCAGTTTGTGGATGATCCGGTGTTTTTAAAGAGGCTGTGTGCAGTCGCATTGCAGAGGCTCATGTATGAAGCGATACCAAGAAGCAACCATTTTCTCTCTGCAAGTAACACTGGGGAATTTATAGGGACTGGGCTGTGAAATCAACCAGATCGGCCTCATCTGGGCCTAAACTGTGGTCTGGTTTCAGGCTGTGAACATTCGTCCTTCTTCGTGGACGAAAACAAAGACTTTGAATCTTTTAAAAGTGTGAAGGGCTCAGCGCACCACACGACTAAGTTACCCTGTATCGTTTTTCGTGAAAACTACACGCCACCTAGATGTGTGCGCTTATCCGTCAAACTTTGCTGCACTTGTTGTTGCATTCATGTATTGTTGCTGTGAATGATCGACACCTTGCCCCCGTGGACACACACATTGAGTGTAGTAATTGCACGGGGTAGGTCATAATGCTGTGAAGTCAGCAGAGCTAAGCGACCCCCCTCCCACCACCACATCCAAACAACATGTGGATTGTTTCTAAACAAGTGCGTTTCCTTCTGCAGACTGTTCTGTGACCCAATACAGCGAAAGCTGAACAACCTGTCACATTGAATTTATTTATTTGTGCTCAAAGACGAGGTTGCAGAAGGCCATGGGGAGCAACAGGTTTATAGGAGCAAGCGAACAATTCAGACCAAATAGATGGAGGTTTGTTAACATGCTTTTTAATGAAAGGTTTGAGCAGCAAATGAAGCACATTTACATTTAAGCAATTAAAGCTGGATTAATTATGTTAGAAATAGTCAAAAATCCATGTGGTTTCTGCCTTATAATAACTGTAAATGTTCCTGGTTGAAAGTATAAACAAGTAATTATGACTATTAGAGACATCCATTTTAGAAGAGCACAGCACTGGGCTTTTAAAATCACAGCTTTTGATAAGGTTTCTCTAGTCCAGTTTATTGAATACCATTAATCCTATAATGGGGAATGAGAATCCCCAGACTTATGTACATGAATGCATAAACATCTATGTGCAATATCGGGGGATGATGTTGAATTTGCAACATTTATTTGTTGGAAAGCAATAGGTGTCTCAAACATTGCAGTCCAGTCTCTGTATAGTGTTGCTGTGACTAACGCACCATAGTGTCCTTTATCATAGTGAGCACTCGCACTTTAAATCCGTGACGGAGATTTGTCTCAGACCGTCACCAAATAGTTTCAGTTACAGCGTATGAACAGATAAGTTTTGTGAATTGAGGAAACAGGATATACTATCAAAATAGTGACTAATTGAAACAAAAGTCCCTGCTAAAATTGAGCCAGACTGTGGTGGTCAGCAGTGTCATCCGTCTAAAATTGGATGGGCTTTTTTTGGTTGGTTTACTCATTACTTTATTGTATAATTAGAACTGGAGCCTGAGTATTAGGGATAAGGAAATGGTGTGTCTGTGTGTCCGAGTGCAGGATGCATGTTTTGTACTGTGTGTGTGTGTGTGTGTGTGTGTGTGTGTGTGTGCGTGCTCATGTGTGTCACATCTGTCATGTATTTTCGGCAGCTGCAGTTGATGCTTAAAGTCTGGCCTGGGCCAAATAAGGGTCACAAATGTGCATTTCTACAACAACCTGGAGTCCAGATCGCCAAGCCCCCCTCCAGGCTTTGAGACAGGACTCTTGGCCCCCACTGATCCCCTTCCTCCCTCTCCTACCCCCCCTTAATTAGCGTAAGACAATTATACATGCTTGGCTTAACCATTTCCCCTGAAACATGAGCGTGAGTTGTTACCGCTCCACCCCCACCCTCTCTTCCCAACAAACACCCACTATCTGTAAATTATATTAAAATTCATCAGTCAGAAAATGGTTGAAAAAAGGGGGACGAGTCCTTATTAAAAGCAAACAAGGCATAGCAATTACCATTTTCCATTATGACTGATAGGTGTCAGTGAACTGTTTTTTATTTTTTTTTTTCTCTCTCCAAAGATGCTTTGTCATAATATCAGGCAGTGACACTGTAGGAGGAAGCAAGCACACTTCCTCTCTTCTTCCATTTAAATTTTATAAATGTATTTTTGTTTGTTTTGTTTTTTTTATTATTTGTGAGTACCTTTTAAGCCATTGGTTGGGGGATTGATGCTGTGCAAAAAGTGAGGTAGCAGGCGCTAATGTGCGGCAGCGTTGTTCTGGCTAACAAAACATGACACACACTCTGTGTGTGTGTGTGTGTTTGAATGCGTGTAAGCGAGAATAGCAGGAGAGCACAGCAGAGTGCAGTTCATTGCAGCCAGGGCCATTTTGTGCAGAGTCGGCTCTTCCTGTAGGCCCCAGCTGGGGCTAGGCCTCTGATTCAAAGGTTGTGTGTGTGTTAGTGCATGTCTGTGTGTACGTATGGTGTGTGTGTGTGGGACAAGCACAGCTGCTGCAGGGGCCTTTACAAATGTAAAGAGGCTGTCAGTGTTTGTTTCATCAGGCGCACAACTGATGAGGGCCAAGTTGAAAATCCATTGCACTGAGTGTGTGCGTTGAGCGTGCACAAAAAGAGGAAACAAAAATAGAGAGTGGGGGCAGAATGGGGAGTGTAAAGCCACAGACTCTCCCCCTCCTCTCCTCCTCTTCCTCTTTTTATCTCCCTCTCTCCCTGTGTCTGTCTCTCTCCCTCGTTCTTGGGCCATCCAAATGAAATGTGGGCCTCATGTAGGTCTATGAAGAGAGGGTCACAGTGTTGTTTTTTCACCGTGCCTGAGCCTCAGCGCGCTTCATTTAACCTTATGTTTCAATGCAAATTCTTCTTTCATAAGCCCCCTTCGCCTCACGTGTGCAACATCGCAGCGTTCACTTTGCAACCTCCTCGTCACTTTGGCAAACTAAAGTGCACTGTTGCAAAGGCAATGTTTTAACCTGTTTATTTGACTAATTCCACTGTAGTTATACTCCACGTGGCACCTGTAAAAGACACTATGGTAATAGGTAAAAGTGCTCTCCTTATGTGCTTGTTCATTTTATCAGTATTTCTTTACGCAACAGTTTTTTTTAAATGAATGAATCCCCATGCAGCGTGTAAAGTAATGAATGCTTCAAGTTCGGAGCCAGCAGGATGCAGTAGGAGTAGACTTGAAGAAAAGGCAGCAAAGGGATGGTACTTTATAATTTGTAAGCAATATTACCTTGCTTTATTGTTGCTGTTTGTCTTATTTCCACCAGTGGGGGAAAAAAATCAGAGCAGGGCTACTTTGATTTCATTGCCAGACTGTAATATAATGAAAGTTATTGCCAAGAATATAAAAAGTCCTGATGAAGCCTGCCAGCAACTTACACACAATGGTAAATAATTTAAGAATCCAAAAGTGTATGTGTTACTCATATTCTGCAGATGTATCGCATTCTACATACTTCACACCATGTGTACTGAATTCTAAGAAACAGGAAAACACATGACACGCACCCAGATATTTTCTGCAGCCTTATTTCTCTTTGTGTCTCAGTGACAGTTACATTTCTGGTACAGTGAAATTCGTTCATTAATTAACTATTCTGGTGCTGAAGGCCCAGCCTCTCATCCCTTTGGTCATGTCTCTACTCTTGCTGGCACGCTGACTTGACAGGCACTGCCAGAAAAATTTCTGGGAGTGAAGTTGGCGAGCCAGCCTCTTTATATTCACTCTTATTTATGTATATATATATATATACATTAAGTTTGTGTTGAAATCAGATGGGAACATGTTTGTTTTTTTTCCCTCATATAGAGTCTGTTTTGCCAGTAGAGAGTTTACTGCATCATTAGAGGCGCTATGTGAGCTGCTGGCTTCAATTTGGATGGGCAGTGGATGCTCAGCGGCCAAATGCATCGTTCTTTTTCTGACCCGAACACAGACTCTCTCCCCATTTTACTCCTCACTGTCTGTTTTCTACAGCATTATGTCACACACACGGCACAAACTCCTGTTATGCAATATGACCTTTTCCCTTATCAGCTGTTGGCATTGAACACAAATTCCGGCTCTTAGCTGGCACCAGTACACATGCACAGGCAAAGGTCTTTAGGTGTACACTTTGCAGTCAGCAGGTGAGATAAACCGGTTTTAAGACCAACATTGCAAGGTGTCTTGTGGATATCAATGTCGGTTTACAGAAGTAATGACATAAAACTGGGCGTGACTGTCTTTGTTATCTGCTGTGTGTAATTCTATGTGTGCGTCAGCATGTGTAGGTGTGTTTTACAGCATATGCTCCAATAGTTGGATGCAAGACGTGGTTGGACACGCTGCAGTTGTGGAAAGCCAATTCAGGCGGGGGTGTGTGTACGTGTGGTTGCGTGTGTGTGTCGTGTACACCACGTGCGTTCTCTTCGTGCGCGTCTTCATTCTGCTGAGTGATTTATATCCTCCTGCTCCTGTGGGTTTGGATGGAGATGGGGGAGCAAGACAGCTGGTCAGGCCCTGAGAGGCTCAGTGTGTTTGTGTGTGGGAACACACATACTCAATCATGCGTTTGTGTGTGTGTGTGTGTATGTGTGTGTGAATGAGTGAGTGAGTGGTTGCCACAGCTTATCCGTTCAGGATCCCTATGAAGCTGAATCAACACTTTAGCTTTGTCTTTGGTTTGGCCTTGTAGGCTTTATGGGGGCCCATGAAGGACATTCAGCAATACCAGGTTGAAAAGAAAATGGATACAGAGTTTTATTGTTTAAATTGACTCTTTTTTTTTTTTTTTTTTTTGTCAAATATATATTTTTAGAAAATACACAAAATAATCTCATAAATCTTCAGGTGCTTTTGTGCAGTTCACGTTTCAGCTTAACCCCAGGATATCCTTTAAGCTCTATAAACCTGAAATAGGAAATACTTGTTTTAAACCCATTTTTGGATCAGTACGCTATTGTAGCTTAGACTGGCATTAGCTTTTAAAGACCATTATGTACATCTCTGACAACCTCTTGACCAATCTCTGCTCACCTCTCCTTACTTTTCATCTGAGCTACATCAGTTTAATAAACACTCCTTACATTTTCATCTCGTGGTCAATCCCATCTGATCCCTTATTGTGACACCATCGTCTTTACGCATCCAGTGAATTAAGCCTCTAGGGATGAAGCAACTGAGCAGAGGCTCAGTCAGTATCGATCTTCCATTTCTCTTTCTTTCTGCCAGGAATACCACAGTTTCACTGTCAAACATATGCCAGTAAAACTCTGTAGGCAGCTTTATAAAACGTCTTGATTGTGATGCTCCGATTAGGAAATTTTGAAGCTTTCTGTCGTTGGTCTTGAGAAAAAAGCTGTATGCTGACTTATCATATTTTCCGTGAAGATAGCTGGCTGTAGACTGTCATCAGATTTCAGTCCGGGAATCCTTTTCAGTTTTACCATTTAGTGTACATTCATAACTGTTCTTGTTATGCGTTACAGTCTCACTTGCTTTCAACCAAGTGCAGTAATCTATGAATCATTCTTTTTGTGATGGAGTAGTTTGTTTCTTCCTGCCAACAAGCCACTGGCCCCTCTATTCAGGTCCTCTTTGGCACCGCTCTGCCTTGGCCAATGAATCACTCTCCCATTTAATCTCTCACAAGGGTATTTTTCCAGTGATAACTTTTTTATATTTCACTATTATTATCCCTCTTTTTTTTATGGCAGTCATTTGTGGCTCTCCAACATGCATGGCTAGTTGTGGAACGGTGACCTCCCTTCCGTTAAAGAGCTCTCGTATGCAACCCTTTTCACCAAGCATTTGGCCCCTCGCGAGGGAGGCCTTAATTCAGGTTGGCAACCCCCCCAGCCCCCTAACCAGGGGAGTAATGAGCCAGTGGAGCAAAGTGGCTGGGTGACCACTGTTGCTGCCTACTGCTCTAGTTTTCAACCCTCGCTGAATGTTTAAAAAAAAAAAGGTAGAAGATGTGGTGCAGAGGCTTAGTACAAAGCTTATTGATTCAAGGCAGAGTAGTCATTGTAAGTCTTGTGGGTTTTTGACTGATTTAGAGGAAAATGACTGGTTACAGAAAAGGTGGTAACTGCATCTGGCCCTCACTCATAGAGATTATGCCTTCCAGCTTGTATTTAGAGGATTGGAGTAGAGCATGTTTTAATGCTGAAACATGGTTGGGGGAAGGGTCTGTGTTGCTGCTGATCTGTCGGATGTGCTGGTTCTTGTCAGCTCATATGTGAGAAAGCAGGAGGTAGTGGTGCTGGGTGGTTGGAGGCTTTAAGAAGCAGAATAAATGGTTTATTTGATTCACAGGTCAATATATACACATTCTGTTTGCGTCTATCCTACACCCCCATCTTCCAACTGCCATGGGAAACGCATTACTTCCCCCCCCATCTTGTCTTGTAATAGAATACTGAGTGCATTTGTTCCCTCTGTTCCACTCTATCTCTCTCACCTCCTCCCTCTCAACTCAGTCGCTCTATTACTCAGCGCAGCTACAAAGAGAGGAGAGAGGCGTTGGGATGTTTAATGTGGGATAGTGCTGGAGACAGGACGGAAGAAGCGGGGGAATTTTTTCCCTCACCTATGTGCTAAGTTGCATCTTAGTTGTAGAAGAGGAGCCATTGCATGACTGACAGGATGTGTTCCCTTGGCTTTGCCCTCAGTTGTAATTTTACTTACTTTCTGATAATCATTTACTGTGATCAAACTGACAAGTGACATGTTTAGGTAGATTTATTTTATTTATTGTTAATTAATTATCTTTGCTGCAATATTAATCGTGGCTATTTTTTTCTGAATCTTATGTGAAGTACTTAAGTGGTATACTTTGCATTGTTCTTGGATTATTCCTATAAATAAAAGGCAGCATGAATTGACAAGAGTCAGTACAGAAATATTGATTTTTCTGTTTTCTTGACTACTGATTTTTTTTTTTTTTTTTTTTCCCAGTAGCTATAGATGCTTTTTAAGTTTTTCCACTGAGGGAAGCAGTGTGAGTCAAAGGTATTGTTCCCCCTGTTTTTAACCTCTGCTCAGTAGATGCTTTTACAATTCTCCTGGCTGCATGATTTCCTCCAGGCCTCACAGCAGGGAACTATAGTGCATGGTACACTGAAGGAAGGGCGCCAGAGTCTGGGTTGAATGTCTAGCCGGCCTCCTCTGGCCCTGGATCAAACATCACAAGGCCCGGGGGGGGAGGGGAGGGCCAGCCCTGGAAATCACAACCTGTGATCGTCAAGGAGAAGAAATCCAAGAGGATAGAAATAATCAAATTAGGCATTATCCCAAGTGGAATATCCACAGTGATGGTAGTAAAGGGGAGGCCTGTCTGCAGGTCTGTCGTAGTAGCTCTGCTGATCTCCCGAAAAAGCACACACACACCACAAAGGCTGACATAAGCCTATGCTGTTTTTAGATTTAATTGTTTGAGAATGTGAATAGGAAATGAGGTAACCGCTGGATGCATACACACTTTCACACATAGAAAATGAGTAATACAAGTGTTTGTTAGCACTAGAGAGAAAATTGAAACAAACTCTAGGTAAATATGATTTTTAAGCCAACTAGCAGGAAGTTACCATGGTAATGAGAAAGTATATCCCCCCACCCCAGCTGCTTTACTTTCTCCTCATTGCCTCTGTGTATGTTCGTGTGATTTGGGGGACTTATACCTCCTACCCATAGGTTTCTGTAGAAACTGACATGCCGACAAGGTTTCTGAGCTAATCAAACTTTTTTTTTTTTTGTTTAAGCTCATGAGGGTGTGGTTAAATAGCAGATGTAAAAGTAAAGTTATGTTGTTTTTGGAGCAACTGGTTCCTGCCTGCATATCGGGGAAGTTATTAGATCTGTCTTGCAATCATGTGAGTCAGAGAAATCAAGTGTGTAACCATGAAACTGAGAATATATAGTTGAGAAGGGAAATTTTATGCCCAAGTGTTCGCTGTGTGTGTTTAAATAGAAATTTCCAAATTCAAGACAAATTTTTTTCCAGACTGAAAGTGTTGCCTCAATAAATAAAATTTCTTTTTTTTAAAAAAAAAAAGTTATGTCATTTAATTTGCTTGAGTTTCCTTGTTTTCAGATCTTTTCAAGGAATTGAAATAATCAGCTTAGTTTTTGCAATTAATGTTGGCCATTACGGACAGTCATTTTCATTTTGAACAAACAGCGTCATGATTCAGTCACTAAAATCAAGAGTGGAATTTCATATTACTCATATTATTCAGCCACAGATGTCACTTGTTTCTTATTCTGGTTTTAACTCCTGTCTTGTACCTGAGGTGAAGAAGTGATGAATTCATTATACAATGTCATATTCATGCACAAATGCAATAACAATTATGAATTAGAACCAAGCAGCACTTATACCATAGATCCATTATAGTGATTGGTTCTCGTGATGTGAGCTTTAGTTTCCCCATGTCTGTAATACATTAGCTGTATTTAAAGCACAGCTGTGAGTTGCATCTTTATGTGGCACAGAGTTGAGTCAAAACATCTTATGCATGTTAATTGGAACCAAACAACTTGAAAGTAATAGATACTGAATGGCCGGCTCATCCTCTATCACAAAAATCATATTTTCCCATTTGTCTGTATTGGTATTTAGCACTGCAGCCTCTTTCATCTATCTAATGAAGAAATACTCCCAAACAAAACCATGTACACTAAATCTGATTTATTAAGAGGGCTATGTTGTTGAGTTTTTTGTTTTTATTTTCGTCAAATTGGGAGTTGTACTAGTTTTAACAAAATTCAATTCTCTTCCATTGTATTGATTTGGCAGCATCTAAAAACTGAAACTTTAAACTAAAAACCTTGGCACATTAGACTAAAACTATATATGCCTACATGGCAACATAACAGT
This sequence comes from Mastacembelus armatus, assembly GCF_900324485.2. Classification (NCBI taxonomy): domain Eukaryota; kingdom Metazoa; phylum Chordata; class Actinopteri; order Synbranchiformes; family Mastacembelidae; genus Mastacembelus; species Mastacembelus armatus. Next base: position 12,766,029 of record NC_046643.1, on the reverse strand, counting down.
AGGGTTTAGTGAAATGGTTTTTTGTTTTTTTAAATGTGTTTAGAGCAATTTCATCCTTTTAAAATGTGTATGTTGTTTAGAAAGGAAAGGAAGTGTCTCTACTCATCAACTTGGCTCATAATAGTCACACAGGCAGAAAGGTAGAAGGATTTGGTCATGATTAAAAAGTGTTTTGAGTAAAAGGTTCATATCTGATTAGAGTTTTGACTCGGAAGCTTATTATATGCACTGATAGCTATTTTTTTTTTTTTTAATGTGTGTGTGTGTGTAAGAGAGAGAGAAACTATATATTAGCACCCTGTTTGGTTTGATATACAGATTTCCACCTAGACAATAAGAAACCCAGTGTTACTCTCACAATATCATACCTATTAATGATATGAGTGCTTGTGACATGGAGCTTGAACTGGTATAACGTTGATTTTTTTTTTTTTGAGCTGATATTTTTTTTTTTTTCTGCTTGAACTTAAATTCATTTATTTCATCCAGCTCCCTTTGAGATTAGTTACCAGTGATAGTCTGCCATAGGCATGTGGGCACCCCTCTCTTTCTGGAGACTACTAGCTACATTGATGATATCTAATTGCCTCTTATGGATCACCTTCAGTCTTCATCCTCACTGTACCATTACCATTATTTATCTTTTTCTCACACTCTTGCTTTTCATTCCACCTCCGCCTACATTGTCTTTGCCGTTGCACATAATCTTTCCTTTACTTAGAATTGTTATTCTCCCTTTTTTTTTTTTTTTTTTCCTGCTGCCGTCTCTCACCTTGCCCCTCTCTCTGTCCCCTGTATTCTGACAGCTTCGCTCCCTGCCCCCCTCCCCTTCCTTTTCTCTGGGCCCCTCAGTCCTCAGAGACTTTGCCTTTGTGTGCAATAGTCCAGTGAGTGGAGCAAGGGGTGTGGTGAAGTATGAGGGTTTTGTCCCAAGCTGTGAGGTGAAAATCATTTCTTAATTGCTTCTTGTCTTTTTTATTGTGCCAGTTGTTTTGCCAGGGAATGAACTCCTGGGCCTGCACTACAAGGCCCTAAGCAGAGGAACTCCCTTGCCTAAGCCCTGGCTTTGTTTCATCGCGTTCTCTGGTTACAGAGTAATCTGCAGTCATACAGCAACACACACACACACACACACATGCACATAAAGGCTTTTAAAAGGCTTAAGATGTTGGACACAGTAGAATACAGAGAAAATAGGCTTTTGATATACCACTATGAGGTCTAGGTGAGTTGTAAATGAGCAGTTGCGCAGCATTGTAATTTCACTGTACTCCAGTGGGAAGCACAGAGCGTACAGATATCTTAGATCTTTGTCTTTGCATGGAAAATTTCAGTATTGCCTGGGATCCTGATTAACATTTGTGAGTATTTTGAGTTATTGCTGCTTACATTCATTTGGTCCTGACCACATCTTCTTACTGCTGTTCTAACTCTTGTATAAGCCTGATTATTTTTTAATAAAAAAAAAAAAAAAAAAAAAAAAAAAAAATGTAACACTTCCCCTATTGATTTCCTGTGTGAAATCTAGTTTTAGGCTTAGTGGTAGTGTGTGGTTACGTACAGATATGTTAAAAGTATACGTATCTCTCTGACCAAAGCTCTCCTAGAACCTGACATGTGATAGATCTTTAGTAAACGTACTAATCTTTGCTAATATTATCATGCTGGCAAAGAACGTATGAAGTGCGTATGTTGAATGTGCTTAAAAAAGTTGCTCCATTTATGAGACTTGTGTATCACAGTTTCATTTCTGGTTGTTGTGTTTCAGAGAGTGATGTGGACAAGTGAGAAACTTCATTATTGTTGCTATCACCGATGTCCCATCTGTAGTTAGAGCACAGTAAATTCCAGCTCATGTTCTGCTAGGTCAGGAGGATGGTTGTGAAGCCCCGGTGGTTGATGCACACTGACCCATTTAGAGTGACCCCAAGCTCAGGTCGATCCCCTGTCACTGTGGTAGTTTAGAAGGGGTATTTGTGTGACCGTGGTCAGGGCCTGTTCCTGCTTTTCCTGCCAACTGTCACTGGGAGGCTGCGGTGGCTTCCATTAACCACCACGCTAACTGGTAATCTTATCTCCCTGACAATCTGCATTAGGCTGAGGGCGGCTGCCGGTTAACCCTTTCCTGGCCACAGCACAGGCATAGTTTCATTTCGTCCCCAGTGGTGCAAAACTATATGTTGAGAGGAAGTGTTGTCATTTGGGGTTTAAAATTTCGCTTGTTGAAAAGGCCCAAAGTTTGACAGTTTATATTCTACACAGGGTCTGTCTATCATAGCTACTTGGACAGAAGCTTAACTCTCTCTTGCCGCCTTCGGTAAACTCATAAAGAGGATGTATGAATATTAGGGCTAGTTGCTTGACTCTGCAGTTCGGTCGCACAGCCCCTGATGATCTCCATGAAATCTCTCTCCCACTCTCCCTCCCTCTATCTGTCTTGCTCCCACTCCCCCTTTAATTTCGCTCGGTTGCAATATCCTACCTAGACCCTGATTGTTGTTTTCTGAGAGCTGGGGTGGTGTTGTTGTAACATAATCATTTAGTCTCCCTCCTGTGGTTCTGGCAAGCTGCATGCTGAAATCTATCCAGTGCTCATTTTTATGGGGAGTGAATTTGTTGTATCTACTGCAACAGCTACCAGCTCACCTTTTACGTTTTATTTACAAGTGTAGAAGGATATCTCCCCCCTCCCCTGCAAAACGTTTGAGAGATGACACATGTTATATACACATTTAATATACCCCAGAGGTCATGCTTGTGAATTTGATTAGCGTGGCTGAAATATGATGGTTGTGATATAGAGAGACTTGGCTTATATTGAATTTTTAATCTCGGTGTCGACTTCAGGTTACATGGCGCGCCGTTTCTCCTGATCAGTCTTGTTGAAACTGGAGCAAGGGAATTGTTTGGAACCTCATTGTACAGAATTAATATAGTTAAACATGACAAGTCAAGCGCTTTTTTTTTTTATTTTTATTTTTTTTATAAAGGTTAACACAGAACTGTCATCGTGGTATGATTACTGAAAAATACAAGAGGTTGTTGAGGTGATCACAGGAGTGTGTTTTTTTTTTTTTATTCAGGTCAGACTTGTTGACCCTGAATGAGTGTCTACAGGATTTAACAGAGCAGTTTAACCTTGTGACATATCATCTCGAGTGGCGCTTGTGGCCAAGGTGGTATCATGGGAAATGAAGCTGCTTGTGTACTCACTGTCCCTGCTGTTTCCTCCTGCTGCAGAAACCCACACGGCCTTTGTCTCTGTCTCTTTTTTACCATTGTCATGTCGTTGTCATTTCTCACCAGATGTCACGAGAATGTATTAGGCCACGCAAATAAACCCAGCTTTTTCCACATATCTTTTTCACATTGTTTGTTGTTGGGTCTGTAGGCCCATGCTAAATCCCACTGATTACTACTTTCACTTGTGTCACAGACAGGGGCACCGAATGGGGGAGGGGGAACCCTCATCAATTTAAGATTTCCTGTAAAATAACAAGAATTAGATTTTTCTTTTTTGGCTTGGAGTGAGCTAACATTTGGCTGCTGACATGAGACCTTGTATTCCTAGCTGTGCATGTGACTGCAAAAAACATGGGTGTTTTTATAAACAACTATTTTTCTCCAACCTGCTGCTGTCAAAAATACTAGAGGTGTGTGGATGCTCATACATTGCAGAACTCTACAAGCTACTGCAGTTTATAATAATCTCCCTTTCTTAATGAAAAGCTTGCCATGAAAACAGTCTTTTTTTCCTTTGCACTACTAGAACACCAAAATGTATTGTGGGAGAATTGGGTACGTCAAACCTTTTTTAATGCTTCTACTGCTCAACAGTAAGTTTGCATATAATTTCCATAAGGGCATTGATGTATGAATAACCTGTCAGATGGACTGATTTATGAAGGCGGCTGTCACTCATGGGTAGTGTTTATTCTGAGTGTGCATATTAGTGGCTGACTGACTGGTTGATTGAATGATTGGCTGACTTATAACCTGAGGACGGTTATTGAGTTATATCTAAATCCACTGCTTTCTCTTTTTCATTCACCTCAGTGTGGCTCAGCGTCTTTAGTAGTGGGCTGTTTATTGTCTCATGAGAGGAGCAAAACATCAAGACTGCACTTTTCATATGGGAATAAGTGCCAAGACAAGGGGGTGAAGTGTTAGCTACTGACAGGCTGCAATGCCTTTTCCCTTCTCGTTCTCTTTGTCCAGTTTCTCTGCCTTCTCCCTCTCCTTTCGTATCTCTCAAGCTGGTGGGTGTTATCAATGCAGCTATTGTCAGAGCTGAAAGAGCATGGGGCTCATGAGACCCCCAGACAATGGGCACATGCTTCCCCCCTCTGTGGGCTTCCTGTGTCTTGGTTATGTGTGTGCGCGCAGTGGTTGGCGCTCTGCGATAAGATTTTTGTGTGTCTGGGAAGCACCTCTCTTCCTGTCCGTTCACCTGTCTGATTTAGTTGCAGGTGTTAAGGCACAGTTGCCATCAGCCAACTGTGAATTCAGGGCTGTGACACACCACAGTGCTATTAATTAAAAAAAAGAAAGAAAAGAAACAACATGCAACACAGCTGTTTGGAAACGTTACGCAGCGCTGATTTGACCAGAATTCAGGTTTTATCTGGAAATTACCCAGCACTCCATTTTTAACTAGCTTCCAAAGAAGAGGATCCACCCAGGTATCGCTCTTGCTAAAACGTAAACGGGAGTGTGAACTACTGTCTGCTGTGTCTTAGGTAATTATAAATAGGAAGAAAAGAACTTTTGTGCTAAAGTTTACCCAAACATGCTGTTATCTTTGCCTTTGATCAAAGATTTGCTTATCTGGGCTGAATGGCAGTTGACTTGCAGCTGAACTGTGTGCCGGAAGACAAACATTAAAGTTGAACTTTCAGGTGTTAGTAATAACCTACAAACAAACAGCAAGCAGCTCCGACTGAGGCCAAGACAAGGTTGTTAATGCTCTAAGTGCTTGGAGCTTGATATCATTCTAGAGAAGAAGAGGAGATGCTGGCACCGCTGCAGCGCCTCTCTATCAGTTTTGAACAAGCTTTTTCTATTTCTATAAGGAATTAGGTAAGACAGCAGAAGAAACATGTCAAGGTTGTTTTTGGTCAAAATCACGAAGAGTGGAGGTTTTATAAACTTTCCACAGCTGTGATATCTCATTGTCATAAGAGGATGGTAGGACAGAATTAAAGATGTGATCTTTCAAAATGACAAATACAGTGACCTTCATCCTAGGTAGCTGAAAGTTTAAAAGGTGCCTGTGTGATAGTAATACACTCTCCAGACATTTTTCTGCTTCTCATTTTAAACTCATTCTATTACTGTCACACAAGCACACAGACAAGATGGCGGCTTGATGCCGTAGCTGGCTGTTAACACCTCCAGCCTACAGAAGGGGCCCTCTTGGTGGCTGGCTGCTCACCGCAGGATAAAGAGGGAGGTTAGGAGGCCCCTCGTGATCCTAAACACTCAGATCATGCGAGTAGCAGCCTTTATTGCAGGCTTTACTGCAGAGTTTATGTTGAGTGTGAGTGTGCCCAGGGTTTGCCTCTGTGTGACAGTGAAGAAATAGGTCAGTGAAGAGACTCTGCTTAACCTGAGCTGAGCTGCTTGTGAGTGTGTGTGCGTGTGTGTGTGTGTGTGTGTGCACATATGCACTGGTGTGTGGGCATGTGTAGCACAGTGTGTAATTTGTTTCCTTCCTCCAGGAACCAGCCTGACCTCTCTTGGCTTCCACCGCATCAGGCAACTGTGTGTGTGTGTGTGTTTTGTGTATTTTTGCGTGTGAATGTGATGGCATAAGCTCTGCTCAGTGTCACTGCAAGCACCAGAGTCAGCAGTCATATGTAGACTGACAGCTGGGGGAGCAAGAATCAGGAAGCACTGGATTGAGAGCGCACTGTTCCTGACAGAGGGCAAGTGTGTATGATAGATGCAGAAAAAGAAAGAGGAGCACTGACGTAAGAGGCTCGTAAATTAGCAGAGAGGAAGAGGAAGAACTGTATATGAGAGAGAGAAACTCAAAGAATGAATTCTCTCTCTCGTGCTCACTCATTTCACAGCACGCTGCTGTTGTTAGGGGATGGCTGAGCTGCTCCACCCCCCCCCCCCCCATGAGCCAATCCACTATCCTATTCCTCCACATCCTGCATCTGATTGGTGGGCTGTCTGAGCGAATGGAATAAAATGGGATTGATGGGTAATCTGGGACCGGAGATGGGGGAAGAGGGGCCAGGGCTCAGGGTAGGGGTAAGGTAAGACTGACCTGGCCCTTAGGACTGGGATACTGGGCAAGGATAAGACCATGTTACTGCAATAACACCACAGTACAACATTTCACCTGTATATAATGTTTTGATGTTTTTTTTTTTTCTTTAGGAGCACTAATAGGTCAGCCACCTGATATCAAATTTTCCTTTTGTTTTAAGCATATCTGCACATAATGCTTCACTCTGGTCATTTTTGGAATAGTTTAGTAATCACTCTATAAACCTAATGCAACGTGATTCTGTGGGACATGTACTATTTCAACAGTATCTTAGCTTTCATTTTCAGACACCTTTTGAGCACTAATTGATGCTTTCCCTGGGTCGCTAAGGTTGGAGGTTTTCACTGAGGCCTGTTTTCATACGCTCTTGCCTTATAATACAGGAAGGGAAGGAGGTAGGTTAAATCATTTCGCCAGGCATTTTGTGAAAAATATCATCTTGAAAAACATGGGTCTTCTGGAAGAGTTGGTGGGGTGTATATATAGAGAGCAGTGACTAATTTAAGGGCCTTGGCAGAGGAGAAGCCATGGCTGCACTGTCTGCCCCCTGGGTATTGTCAGGTCTCTGAATGGCTAATGGGAAGTGAAACCAGAGCTGGAGATTGCTCTGTAATGGCTGCTGAACTGTGTCCTTGGGTATGTTGCACACTATACAAGAACTGCATTTGGTTAGCTCTGTTTATAAAGGGCAGAGTATAAACTAGGTACATAAGAAACCAAAGTCCAAATGCAAGTTGGAAATGTGCTAGCTTTGAAATATTGTGTGTCTGCGTGCTGTATAGAGCCTTAAGGATATATTTCAAATGCACTAGAAGCTTCAGATCTGTAGACGAACATATGTACAGATCGGTCTTTGTAGAAGTGTTGATTGATTGGAGAGCACTAGCTACACATTAACAACATGATGTTAAATGTTAACACGCTGTCCTCGAGCTATACTGAACATGTTTGAAACAGACCTGCAATTTCTGTCTTGAAGTGTGTGTCTGAGTGTACCTGTTGTCCACAAGCACCCTTTCTCCCCCAGTCGCTTTAAGATGCCTTAAGCATGCAAATGAATATAGATGAGTGGCACGTGTTGAAATCAATGGCCTGCCAAATACAATAAAAACTGCTGCTCACTACAAGTCGGCATCAATAAAACATTGATTCGGAAACGCAGGCGTTTTGCTGAGGCTCTTTACCCCACCACCACCACCACCATTCTAAGAAAGGAAAACTTTATATGTTAATTATATGCTTTTTGTAACTTGCATGGATTAAAGCCACTTTATAAGCAGGGATTGCTTGTATATTGTTACCAAAATGTGGTAAGACGCCATCTCCCTTTTGCTCAGACTGCTGGCTATCCTGAAACCAGCCAGTGTTGGTTGTCTGTGAAAAATCCGGTCAATATTAGTAAGATTTTAACACATCACAAAGGTAAACACATAGAAAAGGGTGTAAAACAGTGTGTTCCTTTAAGTTGTGACTATTCTCATAACTGCGAGACTTTCCGTTACTGTCACTCCTTTCTGTACGAATTTCTCATCATATAGGCGATGTGTTATATATAATCTGTGCCTACACTCTTAAGTCAGACACAAAAATCACGTACACAATTAGAAGAAATCCCCATGTTTTAGGTAACTTGGAACGGATCACAGAAGTTCTGCATCATCTTGTGTTGCAAGGGAGTCAGTTTTTCTCTTTTGTTTTCTTTCTGAAATGACTTGGTTGCCACAAACCACGAACTTTCACTCCCTTTAGAAGAGAAAGTGTGTGGTGTTTTTAAAGCACCATCCCAAAAGAGCCAGCACTGTCTCCCCCATTTTTAGCCAAAACTTGACGGAATTAAAAAAAAGGGGTGAGTCAACGGTCCAGCAACTCTGAATAAGCTCAGGGGATAAACAGGCCCCAAGTTAATTATTCAAACCAGCAGGAGAGATGCCTGGCACACAAATATGCACAGGGTTTCCCCAGGGATTGTACAAAGGCCTCCTGCTCAACCTCTTGCATTTTGGTCATACAAAGTATTCTGATAGTGTTTAGGACTATGGTGAACTTCAAACATCAATGCAGATGTTGTATGATGTCCTCAGACTAGCAGAAATGTGTTTGTTCCTGTGGTTTCCAAGATAACCCATGTGACAAATGTTTAAAAAGAGGAAAGATGCTGTATCTTAGGCTTTGATCAGATGATCTAGCAAAAACCATCATTTTAAGATAATTTAAAAAAATCTTAGTCATCTTTACACTTTCCCCTGCGGCACCACCCCCTCCTCCTCCGTAGCTGTACTGACAGGAAGACTACCTGATTTCAGATGAGTTTCATTATGACACAATTGGCAAGAAAAGCCTCCTTCGCCAATAAACATCAAGAGCTCAAAGGGGAAAATCTTTATTACGTCAGTACTGGTTTTCCAAAAAGTAGTCACATCTACAACATCTTTACGATTTGGTCTGCACAGCTCTCCATTGCTACATTTGATTGCCAGGAAGTAGATCTCACGTCACTTTTGATTTTGGCCCAAGGTGGACGCAGTTGGAGCAGTTCTTGCCCAGTAAATTATCTTCATATGTCACTTTTACCATGCAGTTATGAAAAGGTCCCACTAAGCAATAGAACAGAATGAGATATTTTCCCCAGTGTGGTGCTGCTGCCTTTGATCCCACTTATTTGTGGATAACAAAAGTGAAATTGCACCATGCTGTGTCTATATAGCAAGACACCTCATTACATCTCATTGATGGTAATTTCAGAGGAGCAGCGCTTGTGTATATGAGAGACAGAGCAAGTGACAGTGCGTGTAGGCGTGTTGAGGAGGGAAACAGTGCAAAAAAAAAAAAAACAACAGGCCATAGTTGCTCTTACTTGTATACAGGCCTTCCATCGACATAGGGGCTATTCAACTTTGCCAGGAAAGTGATGGATGTGACCTAGGCAGTAAATTGAGGTGTGGGAAATAGGGAGTACAGTTAGTACACACACGTAAATGCACTGACACATACTCCTCCATTGTGATGAGCAATGCTGAGATGATGCAAAGCCACGCACTCGCACATACTCCTCCATTGGGATGAGCTGTGCTGATATAATACAACGCTCAGTCACACCACAGGAGCTGGAGTGTGTGTTTGTGTGTAGGTGCTAATGTTATAAAACGCCTGTTTACAGAAACACCCAAGTATGGCATCTTAGTTTCTCATTTAAGTTTGATAAGTATTGACCTGAATCATGTTTTTTTTTTTTTTTTATATATATATTGCACTGTAGTATTGTCCCATAAATCCTTAACCTATGTCACAGTCTCCTTATACATACCATCAGGTCTTCACTATGCTATGCATTTATGGAAGTGTCCATAATTAAGTATATGCAAAGATTATACATACTTAATTTGTATGATTGTTGATCAACATATTTAAATAGTCAATACTTTATAGTGTGGATTCGGTACACAGCTCTTGTCCCCCCAGTCATGAGAGCGTATCTATATCTGCCTAGTACCACGTGTGGGTGGCTGGCTGGCTTACAATGGTTTCAGTGTACGGCCTCTCTCCCCACTGAGTCCTCACTGTACTGAATGCTCGCACAGAGAATTCCTGGATCTTTCTGACAGGATACTATCCTCCCCCACACACCAGAGCTTTAGTGGGAAAGAGAACCTGGATAGAGAGTGATCATAAACTGGGGGGAAACCCTGACAATCATCAAAATTCCTGAATTTCCCACTTGATAGTTGTATGGCGAAAAAATACAAGTCTCCTGTGATTCACATCACTCTGCAGAAACGCAAGGGAGTTGACTGTGTGGGAAAACAATCTTGGGAAATGGAAGAGGGGGGAAAAGAAAAAGATCCAAAAGCTCTTTTCATGTTGTGCATGTGGTTTGCTTGGCTATCAGCAACACACTGTCGAGGGCAGCCTGAGTTGAATCAGCTTCCTCGCTACACAAACCCACCACTTACAGGAGGATGGAGGAAAGCAAAGGAAAAAAACAGGACTTCGAATTCAGTGTAGAGTGATTTTCTTTTCTTTTTTTCCTGCCTGGTGGTTGGTCTGTTGACTGACATAGCTTGGCAAGGACAGAGGGGAGAGGGAGGTGAGGCAGAATTAGCAGTGGGCAAAGGGAGACGGGGGAGGAGGTGAGAGAGAAAGAGCAGGTGTGAGGCAAGGAGAGAGAGAGAGCGAGAGAGAGAGAGAGCGAAAAAGAGAGAGAGAGAGAGCGAGCGAGAGAGAGATCAGTGGCTGTTCCCTAAATAACGGATGTTTGGGGCGGCAGCTCTCTGGCCCCTCTTCCGCTGTGTGCAGACACTGGCAGTCAACCTGTCTCCAGTGCACAGGAACACTTCTCTGTGCTAGCTCACTCACACACACAGACACACACAGACGTACACACAGACACTCCCCTTTGGCCTTTCCTGCACTAATTCTTCTTCTTTTCCCAGTTGGTTGGGTTAGAGACTGTGTTAGCTTCAGACTCCCAGACTGTCCCTGTGGTCAGTAAATCCTCAAAACCTCCTGGGTGTTGTGGTTTTTAGAGGGTCAGAGTCAGAGTGCCGCCCCCCCCCCCCAAAACCTTTCCCTTACCCCTAACTCAGAGGGTGTGTAGAGTTCATAACCAGGCTAGCAACATTACACCAGGCTTAGTGTTACAGTGCCAATGTATTAAGCAGCTTTTACATGCCATTGTGCCTTGTTATTCTTTGTCATCTTGTGAAATACTTTCTCTTATTTTCTTCCTCTCCACTGTCAGGGTTCTCAGGTCAAACCCAACGTTTAGCCTCAGGAATCCCAGGAATGTCACCGTACACTTCAGCATTTCTGCATAAACACACACACACCTAATGCCACGTCATTGTCGCCACAACACATTACTCTCCTATTGATTTAGTTTTTTCTCCCACTCCCTGCCTCAGTGTAAAACGAAAGGGACACGATAGATTAAGATTGATTTATTTTTGCCCAGTCGAATGTGGACATTTTTCTTTCATGCCACACTGTGATTGATTGCTTTCAGTGACCCTTTGTCTTGTGCAAAAAGAGAAGCAAGTGTGTACACACTGTGCGTATGGGTGTTAAGCTTTTAGGGCAGGATAAATGCATCGCAAATCATTTTGAACTCGTTCCTCCTGCTCAGCCAAGATAAGGATGTACACACTCAAATGTACACAAGCACACATGTGATTGTCTTTATGTGTTTTTGGTTCCTTTGTGGGTGAAAATTCATGAACAACAATCTGAGGTCGAGGCCAATGCGAAGTGACGTTTGAATGGAAGATCCAGTCATCATCTGAAACCTGAAATGCACTCCTCAGCTCTCAGACTCTGGCTCTTTTCCAACCTTTATGTGTGGGTGTGGGTGAGTGACACAGGCAAAATGAAAAAAAAAGACTCCTGATTATAAGAAGGAAGAAGATAAAGGAGACCTGAGTCAAGTTTCCTCTTCTGATAAGACAACAATCATAAGTGGAGTAGGGCAGGGGGAGGGGGTCATGGGCAGGTTAAGTCAAGGATTTTGTACTTTATGTTGAGGAAGGCAGGATAAATTTGCAATGTAAATGGCGACTGCATCTGACTTTCTCTTGACCCTACACTACAGGAAGATCAGAGGCACAGTGTATTTAAATGTGTGACTCCTGTTAAGTTTCAGGCATTGAGAGCTGACAGGAGTTTGCATGACCAACGGAACATCTTTTTTTCTGCACAAAAACCCGTCGGCTTTTTCTCTTTTTGCTGATTCTAGCACACCTTGCTTTCCGGCTGCACTCATGAGAAACCTCTGGCTTTCATTAAATAATGATGCTCACATTGAAAGAAAGATTCAGGGGACTCTGATTCAGGCCTGGATTCACCAGTGCTAGCTTTTCCTCTGTTTTTCTCTCCATTTCCCCGGGCATTGCATCACTGTATGTCAATTCCGTTGTATTTTTTTGTTTTTATCTGGAGTGGGTCACTGCACCATGTCACTGACACAGATTTGAGTCAGCTCAATGATTTCCTGCATGTGAGCAGCAGCTAATCTGCCGCTTATCTGCAGCGAAGACATCAGGCTTTGTTGTGGTTGTTGTAGTGGCGTCATTTTCCTGAGACAAACATGAGGAAACCCCTGGAGGGTATTTTCCGAGACAGTGGGCTCAGGCTGATGACGTAATGGTAACTGCTGTGACGTGGTCTGACAGAAACTTCTTTGGCGATAAACATGAAACTCTGGTTCTGGTTAAACCTTTTTTGTTTTTTTCTGTTTTCATCATTATTAGTTCTGTGGTTTGTCTTTGTGGCTTGACCCATTCTCTTGAGTAAACAGTTCCGTACAGACCGTAACTGTGTCTGAAAAAAGGCAAGTAGTGCACCAGAATGGACAAAACAGGATAGAATTGCACTGCAAGGGCAAAACCAGCCAAGGGATTTTTGTGTGATGTTAAACAGATTGTTATAGCTCAGTCTGTGGTGAATATCAAACTCTCATTTGTGGTTCAGCGGCCTTCTGTCTTCTTTAGCTTGTCTTGAGTCATACAACACTTTGTGTCAGACTTAACAGACAGAGATGTCACCAACTATTACTCACTCTTGGTGGGGTGCAAATGATTTGAGAGAGGCAGGTCTGAGTTAGGACACCTCACAGACTAGTTTAGAATGACTACTTTATTAGTCTATTGACACGAAGATGATCTTACTCCGTATCCCCCCGCCCCCCCACGGCTGGTGTTTCTCCCAGCCGTATCAAACTTCAGCCATGTCGTATTCAGCAGTGATGATGCATGCATACCATAGGTCTCTCTCACTGGGCGTCCAAGTTTCATTAAGAGCCCATTTGGCTACAGACGTTTTGGAGACCCAATAAAGTGGCCTATAAATCGAGGGGGGTTTAATGTGTTTGGGGTTGCCATATGAAGTGCTTTTATGGCTGTAAGCAGACAGTCTTGGGTTAAACCAGTGAGCTGGCCTTTTTTTTTTTCTTCTTCTTTATTCACTAACGCCACCCACACATGGCTCATCCAGCCATGCTCCTCCAGTTATTTAGGTCTCTTTGAGCTTACTTTGATCCTGCCATGTAAACCCTACCTCCACTGCACAAGGCTGATGATTAAACAAAGGGTCACACAGTTGGGATGAGGAAGTTGTCTCTCTGTGTGTGCGTGTGTGTCTGTGTGTGTGTCTGTGTGTGTGTCTGTGTGTGTGTGTGTGTGTATTTAAGAGTGTGTGAACATGCATTTGTGTCTACAGGGTCTCAAGCGGATGATGTTTTCTAATAATAGCCAGTGGAAATCAGTTTAAGCAGACCAGATGGGCAGAGAAGGGAGATTTGCAGATATCTGATAAATGCATACACCATTCCCAGTGGACCACTGTAACAAGTAAAAATATCCGTTTCCATAGTGGGGAGTGAATGTAAATGGAGATGGATGGTTGCAGCCGGAGCCAGTGTCTTGTGTATAGTGCGGAAGGATTATTTCAGGGCTTTCTGTTGGCTTTGGAAACTAAAATGTTTGGATCGCCCTCACGGTTTGGGCTGTTGTCCAGAAATGAGTGACAGTTTGGTTTGAGGAGAGGTGGTTGTTAAGTTTATGTGAAACACATATATGGGTGTTTCACTGTGTAGCAGAAAACACAACCAGAAAAATTAAACACGTCTGAATTGTATTGAATGGCAAATGTTTCATGTGTATGCGTCCTAAATTTACAGCCTTACCACATAATATAAAATTGCTCATTGTGATGTTATGAAAAATACAGTAAAGCACTGAATTTCGTTGTAAGCCTTCACTGTTTCTGCTCATTCTGCTTTTCCTGGCTGTGCGTGTAGATGGTGATATGGTCAGACGTCCCAGCTGTACCACTCTGAGGTTTACAAGTGCAAAAATTAATACCTAATCAGATGACGAAAGGATCAATTGACTTCATGAGCCTCTGATTCACCTTCTGCTCTTACACTCTGTGTGTATGTGTGTGGGTTTGTGTATGTTTCAGGGAGTGTATCTGTCTGACAAGTTATGTACTTGCTCAGCTCTGTTGTGATGAAGCCACATTTACTGGCTGCACATCAAGATCACTTCTTGTCCGCTCTGGCCTGATTCCTCTGTCTTCCTCTCTGTGTGCTCATCATCTCATCAGTCTTACTTACACAGGTCTCCAGCACAGATGCCTTGGCCCACTCTGCATGTATGCAAGTGTGTTTGTGTGAATAAGTGTGTGTGTGCGTGTGCGTGTGCATTTGCGCACCTCCTGCTAGCCCTCAGCAGGGCTGCCAGTCAGTTTGTGACTACACTCCCACACATCTTCGTCTCTGCTGCTTTCTCACCATTCCTCTCCCTCCCTTGGCTTCCTTTTTCTGCCCTTCCTTTTGCAGTGTTTAATATCCTAATCAAATCAATGAAGTATGTCTCCCGTACAGGCAAATGCGGGTATAATTACAACATTTTCTGTCTCGCCTTCATCAACACAACTTCACACCGAAGCTTAATCAATGTGGGTTGTTGTTTATGCTGAAGTAGATGGATGGGAATTTGGGATTTGGACGAGTGCCGGACCTAAATGTGAGAATCGTTCCCAGATCTTTCTCAGGCCACGCCTCATGATGTAATGTCTGCCAGACCAATGACAAGCCCACTAAAGCTGCGAGTCTGTATCTGTACCTCAAAGGATTTTTTTCCCTTAACGCAACTGGAGCTGGTACTTTAGAGAAGTTGGTGTGGGTAGAAATATCTCTCAGTGCTGCTTTGCTGGCCTATTCATTCAGCCTCCTCCCTCACACCCATACAACACACTGATACAGGCGGGGGTTGACTCCCAGTAGAGTTTCTGTCTTTGCCACTGCCAAGCACAAATAGAAGGACAGGGCCTTGTAGATACACACCAGCAGCAGTCTCCATCTCTCTCTTGCTCTGTCTTAGTAATGCACTATCGACCTCTTTCCTACTTTGCAGACCTTGGGCTCTCCTGTGGCCTCAACCTGTTAAGTACACAGACGCACACATGCACGCTGTGACTGCGCTGACCTTTTAGCTCGCAGAACGAGACTGGATTTCCAATATGGGTTTGTCTTGCAGCGCTCTGCTCCCTCCTTCCTCCCTCCATCCTTCCTCCAGTCAGTGTTAATGTGATTAGGCTTGTGTGCCTGCATCCCACATGCTGTTTTCTTTGTCTTTCTGTCTCTCTTTAACTTTTTCTTCATCTATCTAACCTACCTTCCTCTTTTTGCAGTTATAGCCTTTTTTCTACACACCTCTGCTGTGTGCTAATTCACTTTATCATTCCCTCTCTTCATGGTAGACTATTCCCTCTGTTTTTAATCTAATCTCGCTTACTTCTAGTCTGCGCTCTCCTTTCTCCCTGTGGTCTTTCGTTTTCTCTCTTTACCACTCTGTGCCTCCTTCCTTGGTGTTAACACAGTGTCATTTCCTGTCTAAATTGGGTAAATGTAGCAGGGCCAAGGGAATCACAGCATGTCTAATGATGCATAGAGACTGCTTTACCTGCTTGAAGGCCCGAGCTCTTTATTTGAGTGCAGTGTTTATACATTGGCGTGCAAGGTTGCCATGTCTCTTCACGCTGCTATTACATTCTGATTACTTACCAATATGAAGAATCAGCCTGAAGTTCAGAGTTCTGTCAGAAACAGGCAAAATCAAGTGTGCGACAAATACATGTGATGTGAAGTGGGACTTTAAAAAGAAAGAAAAAGGGAAAAAAAAAAAAGTACGGAGACATTGTGAAAACGACACACAAATTCTGCTGCTCTCAGTACTTGACCATGCAGTTGATGTGACCTTTTAAAATCACGTGCGCAAGTGCTTGCTCCAGAGAAATCTAATTTCTGAATTTGCTGAATATTTCTTTTTCCGCCACACAGGAAAATACCACCAGCAGTCGTTCGACACTTCATTTATCAAGAACCCAAGGCTAAAATTTTCAAAAGTGAAAGAAGTTTATTGAAACCTAAATGGTTGGTCGCTTTGGCTTCACAGCTCATTCATCCTGTCTACCATTCCCAAATCTCATTAAGCAGCGGAGGCCTCCCATGGGTGGGAATAGTAGTATTTTCAGCTTTTAGAGCGAGAAGTAGGTTTTGTCTTAAAGCGGCGCCTTATCAGGGACCTTCTTAGCTTATATTTAGATGCTATTATTTTGATGTGCTGAGTGAGAATAGATAGAAAGCACTAAAGAAAGGTGGGGCTGACTGATAGATGGTTAGAAATGACATCCAGAGGAAAAAGATGACCTCACTTTAGGAGCTCTTTGTGGCGGTGCTTCCTGTATGGTCTATCTTTTTCCACCTCTTTGCTTTTACCTCTGGCACAGGCACCAGGATGTCGGGCTTTGTGTGCTTGTATGCGTGAGACTGTATGTATATGCATCTGATTTATATGCAGGACAGGAGCTTGTAAGCAGCTGGACTCCTCTGCATCTCTTGAATTTAAGGGGGTTGACAAGAGATGGATCATCTTGATGCATTGTTACTGCAGGTAGTGTGGTAGTACTTTTTTTTTGCTTTGTTGGAGACAAGCAAAACTGAGTGGAGTCATGTGGGGAAGGGCATGTTTTGGGGTTGAAAATGGTCTGGAGAACTAACCAGACTCTTTGAGCGACAGCTGCCTGTTTGGCCCAAGCGCTTTAGGCTGTTTTCCCGAGCCTGTGTCCCTGCCTGCGATATTTACGACCATTTTTTGGCAGGTGAGCGTAATTGAACAAGCGTTTATTATTTGGCAAACGAGTCTCTGGCTGCCTTGTCTGGACTCAGAGAACGCCCCTCATGTTGCAGTTTTTAACACTCTGCTAATTGGGCCGCATTCAAACAGCACTTGTAATGTGTTTTGGATGATCAGAGGTAATGTTTTATTGCTGATGAAAAGGTGACTCTTGTAGCTCTTGTAATATTGCAAGTAGCAAAAAAATGCACATTTTAAAATGTGTATTTTTAAATATTTGGTGTAACTCACAGTTGATGTTCTGTATCTAGAAGCTGTTTTATATCTGAAGGGGTCAGTCAGAATTTTTATATAAATGCCCTTAAATGGATGGTTGAATAGTGCTAAAAAATGATGCTGGCCAGTTAACTTTCCCACGTCTAGTCTTACATACTATGAATTGTACCTGAACGAGAGCCTGCTTTTTTTTTCAATGACCTTCTAATTTTATATACTAATAAAGTGCTTGATGCCTGGTACAGAATAAGACCCCCCCCCATAATTTTCTTTAAATAAGGAAATATTCTTTTTGTATTAGTCCTGCCACCTCTTGACATGTGTAGTCCTGCCTTAATGTAAGTTGACAATTACTCTACCAAAAAAAGCAAACTGTGTGCTAGTGGTGGAAAAAATGTAACCCAGCATGTTGATTTAATTCCCAATTTCTGATGTCTTTAACACATTTTTTTTTTTTTTTTAAGCAGCACAAAAGCAGAATTCAAGTTGATTGCAAGTGGCGTGCAATTATGTCCTTGTATTTCCTCTGCTTCTCTGCTGTGCTCCCCCTCTTATTCACTCCCTCCTCTCTTTTTCCAGTTCCTAGTTAGAAGCGACAGAACTGAAATAAAATCGTTGAATGCTTCTCGCCGAGCTACCACAGGAAAATGATTATGAGCATTTGCTAACAGAACATCGGCTTAAGTTAAATGGCACATTTTATGTGAGCTCCGTAAATCATGCAACTCTGCTCGAGACATGTAAAAACACAAACTTTGGTTTAAATGGTACATTGGGCTTAATTAAAAGGACTTATACAGATGGCACCTTATTTTTTTGGAAAGGTGCTAGTGGTGCATGGGAAAGCAGTTTAAATGGGCTCCACCAGTCAGCCAGAAGTGGAATATTTTTTGACTCAGCTTGTTTTTAAAAGGAGCCTGGTTGCTCTTAACCAGGTTGTCTCTGCTGCTGTAACTGTGAATGGACTGAAGCTATATCATAAGCTGTGTTTGTAAGAGAAGAAGCAGGACATGAGGACAGGGTGTCACTGTGCTGTGAAGCCATCAGGCTCCGTAGGTAAACCGGGCCAAGAGCAACAGCTGACCCACACACAGCTCAAAAAAGAACATCACACACTCTTTCTCTCATTCACCGCAGCTCGAAAAGAGCATGGTTTTCTGCTGACATACTTCTCACATGCAGAGCCACATCAGCTGCAACTGCTAGTCCTCCTCCCCACACGTGTGCTGTTCTTTTTGCTTTGCATCTGCGCTTCCTGGTGGCTGTGGCACAGGGCCTTCAGAGCCCCACATTGTTCTCACTCTTCATCTGCTGATGTTGCGCCACAGGTGCGTTCCTCCGAGCAGAGGCGAGATTGAACATTTTATTAAAGCACATGAATCAATTAAGCGCCACGGTGCTGTGAGGCACAAACACGCACGCTCTTTACCCCTATGTAAAATCTCGCCAGGGAAGTAGCCAACATCAATAATAAGCTGAGCAGAGCTGGCCAGTATGAAGGCAGGGTGTGCCATGCATGGCTGGGTGTCAGTTACTAGCTGGTCTAGTGATAAGTGAGGCAGTTTGGTCGATACTGTGGGCCTGTGTCGTAAGTGGGGTTTGGCAAGATGAACAGGTGATACTGGCATGTCTTATTTCTGCATAACGCTCTTATCTTCTGAGAAGTTATGCTCAGTTGCTAATATTCTATCAACATTCTTAGTCAGGAGCTGTGTGAGAAAACGGCTTTATCACTGTCGGCATTAGGGAGTTTCAAGAACATGCTACAAAAACTACAGTGGTCACATGTGAAGTGTATAATGGGAAGCATATTGGCAAAATAATACTGAGTTGTGTGACATGCACTGGTTTTTCTCATCACTTTCACCTGTTTTTTCCTTTGGTTAGACTACAGGTAAGGCAGGCTTCAGACATAACAGACTTAGCCATAAGATAAAGGGAAGACCTTTAAAATCTTAAGAAGTACAGATTAGCACACAGTCTCAAATGATTTAGATAAA
Source organism: Mastacembelus armatus (assembly GCF_900324485.2). Taxonomy (NCBI): domain Eukaryota; kingdom Metazoa; phylum Chordata; class Actinopteri; order Synbranchiformes; family Mastacembelidae; genus Mastacembelus; species Mastacembelus armatus. Next base: position 12,746,842 of record NC_046643.1, on the reverse strand, counting down.
TAGACATGTATGTACAATAACAGGTCACTGTGTGCACACAGGCGTTTAGACTGCTCTCCCCTCTATTCTCCCCCTCCTGCTGAGTCTGGCAGGTTAATAAAATAAACATACATCCACCAGTGGCGGTGGCAGGCATGTCAGGCTCCTTTAGCTGTCATCAGCCGTGTGTGTGTGTGTGTGTGTGTGTGTGTGTGTGTGTGTGTGTGTGTGTGTGTGTGTGTGTGTGTGTGTGTGTGTGTGTGTGTGTGTGTGTGTGTGTGTGTGTGTTATTTGATGCATGTGTGTGAGTCTATTTCCAACACAGACTGTCACTTTTAGCTGAGGCTTGTCTGTCACAGCCTCCTCCCTGTTAGTCCCCCTCCGTAGGCACAGCGGAGCCCATATGGGACCAGGCATTAGCTCAGCACACTGTGTTACTCGTTCAGTTAATGGCTGTGCGTCAGAGTTCACTGGTGTAATTCTATCCTGGTTGGTTAAATGGTGCATCTTCCTGTGGGAAATTGATGTGTCCCTGTTATTTGATAGCTGTAACTGGTAGTAATCTACTGTATTGTAATACTAGTTTGCATTTGCGTGTTTCCATTTGTTGTACAGTTGATTAAGTTGACTGAATATACATGTGATGAATTTAAAAAATATCTTTATGGTGTGTTTGGAAATTATAAAAAAAAAGTGTTGAAGTCATTAAAGTGCCTTTTATTCTCTGTGAATATTTCTGTTTTCTATTATAGTAAAATCTGTGTTCAGTCTTTTGGGTTTTGGATTGAAAGCATTACATTTTTAGGTCATCACCTTGGGCATTTTTCTTCCTTTCATTATATAGACCAAAGGCCTCTCAAGAAAAATGAATGGATACTTTGCGATGAAAATTTATTTTTTTCTGCACTGTGCCAGATTTGTGGTAAACTGGTCAGGTTTTAGGATGCAGGTTTTTTTTTTTTTTTTTTTTTTTTTTTTTTGGAGACTGGTGAGGATGTTGAAGTGTGTGTGTGTGTGTGTGTGTGTGTGTGTGTGTGTGTGTGTGTGTGTGTGTGTGGGCTTTGTCCGCTAAAGGCTTTGTGGTGTAGGCCAAGCACAACACAGCTGCCCACCCACTCAATCTATTTCTCTCTCTCTCTCTCTCTCTCTCTCTCTCTCTCTCTCTCTCTCTCTCTCTCTCTCTCTCTCTCTCTCTCTCTCTCTCTCTCTCTCTCTCTCTCTCTCCCCCTCTTTTTCTCTGTTGCACTACGTCTTTGAAGTTTGTCCCAGTCCCGTAGATGTGGTACAGGGTCAGGATGGAGAGGAGGATTAACGAGGCCCCTGGTATAGATGGATGAAAGGATGGTGGGATGAATGGTCTTTATGAAGTGTTAGATTAGAGGAGGAAAGGCCAGGTGATGACGGCCAGTAGACTTTGGCTTTGAAGCAGACACTGATAGAGAGCCCAGATCTAAGGTTTAGATTAAAGACTGCATTGTTCTTAGCAGCACTGATAACAGCACATGGTGTGATGCACTTTGTATCCACTCTGTAGCCATATTGACAGTAGATTTTAATTCTTCTGTTATTAGTCTGAGTTTTGACAAACGAAGGCGCTATAGTGTAGCGTTCACTGATTGTTGGCTTCCTGAGCTACAGAGAGAAATGGTACCTGCACTGTTTTGTTTAGATTCCTCAGTTTGTATGTTGTGCTCACATTCTTAAAAAAAAAAAAAAAAAAACAACTATATGCATATTGCACACCATTAATGTATGTGAGCGCATATGCCACTGCACTACTGTGTTAAACCTACCCACCTCTCAGCCTTAGCGCTGCATGGAATTAAACAGACAGTGATTGATCTATGGTATGATTGTTTATTTTGCCTTGCTGTCAGTGATGGATGAAGATTTGTGTGAAATATGGGGAGAAGGGGGGTGTTTAAAATCAACTTCCCCAAGGAGAAATACCAGCAGGCCTATGGGACAACCTGTCATCATACCTTCACCTTGTTTCAAATTAAATGCCCCCCACGGTGCAGTAGTAACTCAGCAATCACCATTTTTAATAAGTCTGTGAGATTGTTTATCAGTTTATTTTCCTTCCAGTGTAAATAGTTTGGTGTCAGAGAAAAGCTGCTAGGCATATGGATGAAGCAACTTTTAAGAAATTAACTTATCATTGCCATCTTGAGATTGACTATGGCTATTAGTTTCTCATTTCCCTAAGACTACAGGCAAATCAAAGTTTCCCCTATAACACCCATTGTCTTTGCTCACATTGCTGCAGTATTTGAATCTGGTGGCAACATTCATTCAGTTGCAAATGTGTGACACAGCTCTTTAAAATCTTAAGCTATTGAAATTCAGTGGCCTCTGTTGTTCCATACAGACACCAGTTGATTGAATTCCTTCATCCACATAGAAACCTTATACAAAACTCCCTCCATCCACAGATGACAGCCTCCGAGCAGCAAGACATTTCTAACACCCTCTTCAGTTACCATCCCCCCTAGAGGCCAAAAAGAAACCAGGATGAATGAATAGAAAGGGGAACTCACAACACAATGCCTACCTGTCCTCCCTCCCTCTGTTCCTCCTACCAACTCCCCTGTGACCCTCTTTTCTTTTTGCTGGCAGAAACTGTCTGACTCCTCCAATTGCTTACACATAGGCAGATGGCTCGATCGGGAGTTTCTCCAGCGCAGACTCACAACAAAATCAAACCCCAAATCCTCCATCTTTCCTGTACTAATGTTTTTTTTTTTTTTCTTCAAATTTTACTCATAACAGATGCCTTGTTTGTCTGCCAGTTTTTGTAAACCATGGAAACCAGGCTTCCCCTTTTTCACATCTTCTTTCTCCCTTTCAAAAACGTTCGCCTTCACATGCCAGAACATCTCTCTGAATCCAAGCTCATTTGAAGACAAAAAGGAGATGGTTTGCTTCTACCTTCTTGTCTTTTTTTTTTTAAGCAGCGACAACTTTCACACATTCCACATCATTAGTAAAGGCGAAGTTCAGAACAAGGTGGGTGAGTTTGCAGCTGCGAGCTACAGTTGTAACATATGCTGTGGAAGAGCTGAGACTTTTAACGTTGAGAACAGCCTGTTTTAATTGGTTTCAAGTGTGCAGAATGGTTCCTGTCATGGGACAAAAAAGACTGTTGTTATATTGTGACTAGAAACTTAAAAAAAAAAAATAAAAGAGCTTTTAGGACATTATTTTCAAAGCTTTAAAGATTAGAAGCACTGATCCAGAACATCACAACCATGGCAGCTTTACTTTCATTTGAGATCAATCTGTTGCAACATACTTGATATGATGTTGGGCCAGGGAAACCAAAGTTCCCATTTCACCTTTCACTTTTAAATTAGAACCATGTGACCATAACCTCTTGTGGGCAGAGGATTTGCTCCCCATTGGCAACTGAAAGGAACCTCTTTCTTTTCTCTGCCTGGTTCTGCCACAGCACTTTGTCATGTAAAGAGGCCCTTATCTGGCTCTGGCTGGGGGGTAAAGAGGCTGGAGAGGAATAGCTAGCTGGATCCCTGGGGCCATCCAAGATCGACACATGGTAAATAAGTGACTGTGATTGACGGGTGCTTTGAGCAGATTGGCTCAGGCCCGCCCACTGATGTATCTTGTGGGAGATCAACTTTGACCCCTTCCAACCACCTGCTTGGCCCTGACCCTTAACCTTTAGCTGGACTTCCCCATTGAAAGGCCTGGGGCGTCACGTCATTGTAGAGCTTCACCCACGTGTCCTTTCAGGAGAAATTACATGGTTATTTTGCAAGTAAGCGTTTGTTTGTGATTTTTGAGTCTACTCTTTACCACATAAATACATTAACCATATATTGATCCTTATATAGCACTATAATACGTAAATGTACAGTTTGTATGTATCTACACTTTAAATACCCACATGACCTCACACACCTCAATGTACTCCTAAAAACTCCATGTCACTGAATGTTTCAACTAATGATTTCTCATTTGGCCCAGGTTCCCACCTCCCACACACCTAGTGTGCCGCAATTTTTGCCATGTCCTCTGGCTTTCTGCTGTGCTCCTGGACCGTTACATTTGTTTTGCTCTGTCTCATAAATGGCTGGGCAACAATGACAATTTAATAGATGAAACGAGGGCTAGGAAGTGTAGCGATTTCACAAGGCCTGATTTAATTTCCCTCATTCGGGCTAAATTGGGCCATGGTGTCGGGGTAAATAAACAAAATGCATCTGGGCTGCAATAAAGACAGTCAAACAGTGAGAGGGTGTGTGAATAAGAGGTTCTGCTATAAAGGTTGCTTTTTCCATTCCCCTGTGAATGCTTATAGATTTATTACAGAGGTGCTTGTCGACCACTTAGCTTGTAGACTAGCTTAGTGTTTTGAATGGTGCAGTAAATAAAAAGATTTTAGGTGTTTGTGTGTGTATTTGTGCGTGCGGACATGTCTGTGAGCGTACTTATGTATTGCTACCTTTAGTATAGTTTGCAGTTTCATTTAACTTTATTGGCTGTGATTGGAAACTTTGGCAGCGTTAAAGAATATGAGATCTAGCCCCATCGCTGAATATTGCCACTCATTTCAGAGTTTGCCCGCTAGTCCCAGCTGCCTTTTTCATAAGGCTTATAACTAAAAGAACATAAGATGTTCTTTGTTGCTGGTTTATTAGGAAAAACTCCTTGGTATGTAACAGGGATTGCAGAGGCCATAAGGCTGCTATTTAGCTGAATGAAACACTTGGTCATGTGTGTGTGTTTGCCTGTGTGCGTCCAATATAACACTTTCTTAGCACTGCAGAAGTGTGTCATGCGTGACCTCTGTTGCTATCAGTTAACGGCAGCTCACGTGGAGTTGGTAAGAGTAACAATGGACTTCACAGTCTGTGCATACACTTGCGTATTTGAATGTGCATGCCCTTTCGTGATAAATGTCATATATTCTAGCAGGTTTAAGACAGGATGAGAGAGGCTGTAAGGTCCTCATAGTGTTGAGCCACACGAAACAAAAGAGCATTGCGACACGTGCCCCCCCCCCCCCTCCTCTTTTTCCCCTCTGATGCTGAATTATCTCAATGGCCAGGAGAGGCAACAAAGTAATAATAGGCCTTTAGTACTGACCCACCCCAGAGTGTACACAGCTCATTTTTAACCAACTTTGCTGACGTCAGCTCCTAACATGCAATGCAGGCCTCTACGTGCGCATGGAGACTCATTTCCATAAAGAAAATAGTTCGGTACACTCCAAGCCAGAGGGTGATTATTTGCTTTGTTAAATTGGATAATTAACTTGTCACCCAAGAAATATTTGTTGCTTGTTCACAGCAGTTTGATTTATTGTTCACTCATTTAGCAATGGGACACTGCAGAAATGATTGTGTTGTCTATGAAATAACTGTGTTGCCAAATTATTGCTTTGTTGGAATGATCTCACTTGCCTGGGAAGATGCATGAAAAATTTTGTAAATAGCGTGTCATCTAAACTAAAATGCTGAGTACCCAGTCTTTTTTGTAAACGCTCATGCATGGAATGTAGGAGGTGCTGTGTATAGTTTCCTGGCCTTTAAACCCTTAAGCTACATTTGAAGTCATAAAACAACCCACAATTGTACATGTCTGTACGCATATTCCAACATACATACACACACAGGGAGTGATAGCAAGTTTTGTTTGTTCGAAGTAGCTACCAGGAGAAGGGATGGATATTTCAGTTCTTAGCCCTGACTTTGTGTGCAAGTGTACATAACTGTACACACTCTTCCTGTGTGAGCTTTTAAGTCCTTCAGAGACAGTGTTGTGTGTCTGTGTGTATATATGTGTGTGTACGGTGTAGAAAGAGCGCTGTGTTGTGACGGGCTTGTTAGTGAGATTGTCAGCCAGAGAGAGACTTGACCTTACATGGTCTGTACAAGCAACTCTGTTGTTGCTGTCATCAGCCCCAGGAACACTCTTAGAAAATGGGTCTCTGCTTTGAAAAACCAGCACAGGTTTTTTTTTTTTTTTTTTTTTTTGCAACATTGCAGTAATGGCATTTCTGTTGTGGGATCTCAAGCTAAAAGATGTTCTAATCTGTACATGTTTAATAACTTTTCATTCAAATGTTAGTGCCATCAAATAAATGTCATACTCACTGTTTACTGAAGAATTCCTAGTGCTGTGAAGTTGTAGTTGCAATGAAAAAGATACAGACAAAACTAGGCAATACCTTCAGTCAAAAAAAACTGTAAAGAAGCTTGTAATATTCTGGGGTGGAAGTGGAGCTAAGAGTTTGACTTTTTCCGAATTGATATGCTCCATAATAAGGCCTGGATTTTGCACTTCAAATGGAGCACCAGCCAATAATTTGTCATGTTCTCATCTCAGCTCACATTTTGGTTTGCTTAGTATCTGGATCTCACACTGCAGGCAGCTGCATGTAGACTCTCTCTCTCTCACACACACACACACACACACACACACACACACACACACCAGGGATGTGTGCACAGTTGCAAACACAAAATCAGAATAACCCTCAAGTGATTTACCCACAAGTGTGCACACAGAGTCCAAGAGAGGGCATCTCAGGACACACACCCACCCACCCACCTCCAGCCTGGCTGGTTGTTGCCTGCGTGCCCCAGCCAGCTGTCTGCCAGCGGGCGGGTTAATGTTGCCACCAGCTGCAGAGGGGGTGATGCCAGCCAATGCCAACCGGCACCAGGCCACACAAGAGCCACTGTGTTCTTTTCTTCTTTTCTCGATAACACTTTTTTTTTTTTTTTTGCTTGTTTACAGCACATTTTTATACTCTCCCTCTATTTAAACTGAAATTCAAATGTAAAATGTCACTGTGTGTGTGCGCTTGCATATAGGGAGACATGTGAATGCATGGATTCCAGCCATGGGGAGGCCAGTCATCTATCTCAGTAAACAACGCTGGACAAAACATGGGCTGCATTGCATGTGAGAGGGGAAAAAAAAAGGTGCTGAAATAGTGTCGTGTTATGGCCTTTCATTCCTTTTCTCATCAGGCATGTGAATAAGCTGCTGCTGGTCCTTTGCTCAAACAGCCCTCTTTTCCACCTTTCCTGTGTTTCTCTGTCGCACCAAGGCTCTTGTGATTTTCTGCCTTGTAATCATTCTCACGTGAATGTGTAAAACCACAATCTCATGCTGTATTATGAGATATGGATGAAGTGCTCCTCGTGCTGTTGTTACTTGAGTCTGTTGGGAATGCTGATACATGCTTCTGTGAAAATACTCAATATCTTTGCATAGGAATGCTGAAAGGAGGATTCAAGGTAAACATCATCCAGAGGTTTGCAGAGGAAGCGGTGTAAACACAGCCAACCTTTCATCAGCAGATGATGTTTGTGGTTATTTGTGTCAGACTGAATGGATAAGGTCAGACCAACACCCAACATAACAAAGACATGAAAGGCAAAAGCACACAGTTATTTATTCCCTGATTATCATAATACTAAGGCATATTTCTGGGTAGTTATTTTTGGGTTATTTGATGAACAGAAGACCCTCCTAACTCCTGTCAAAAACCATTGAAAAAATTGGCACTGATATAAAATTTCAGAAAAGAATTGTCTGACAAAAGTAACAAGCAGTTGTAAGTTAGCAATCGCTTGTTTTATTTTTAGATTTATAACTCGCATTTCCGTACCTAGTCCCTGAACAAAACCTTGCCTACCCTTAAAATGAACATCTCATATTTTTACCCACATGGCAGCTTTTGTAAATCGTTACAATGCAGACACAAGCAGAGTGTTGGGGCAGATCAGGAAATTGTAGTTTGTAGAAAAGCGCGTGTGTGTGTGGGTGTGAGCTGTGGGAAAGAAAAAGGCTTGTAACTTGATTCACAAGCTTGGCCAAAGATGCTACTAGAGTACTGCAGCAGCACTCATACACACAGGTTTATTGATCTTTTAAAGACTTGATTGCACTTACACCAAGAATCACCACCAATCACTATCTAAAGATGATTGTGCTGAGACTGAACTTCTTTTGGGTGGAAGCAATGTAAGGAGGGCACGGTAGATGAGAGAGGGATGTGCAGAGGCCATCTGTTTCTTTTTTTGTTAAATCTAAAGTGAGATGCAAGCAGGGTTCACACAATGAAAGGTGTTTTAGGCATCTCTACTGAGAGGGGCTGATGCTTTAGAAGTGGTGTCTTTTTTTTTTTTTTTTTTTTTTTTTCCACAAATATACTCATTTGGGTCAAACTAACTTGTTTCCCAATACACAGTCATTTAGCTCTACACTTGTGTGGGCAAGCGGCGGCCTTTCTCACACGCTCAATATCTTTTTATGTCCTGCTTGTGGAAAGGGGAATTAATGAGCCTTTCTAGTAAAGCAGCTTGTCTGTACTCGTGCAAAATTCTGCAAGGCCAAATGAGTTTAAAGCCTCAGGCTACGAGTTGTTGTTGTTGTGTGAGTGTGCCTTGTGTGCACGTGTGTGATGGTGCTTGTGTGCTTCTTCCTGTCTGATTGTTTACAGCCTCACCTAAGTGGATTCCAGATGTGATCCTACAGTCAGTCTCAGTCTGACTATCCAAGGCTAACAGGGAGACTTTCTGCAAGTCCCCCTCAGGCTGACACCAGTTTGCTTCTGTACAAATGGCATCCTCCCCTGGCAGCAGACGTATGCTGCATAACTGACCAGAGGGCCAGTTCTCCGTATAGGCATACAAGCCTGCTAGCCCTGCAGGCTGTTCCTGTCAGATGAGGCATGAGGCTAATGAGGTTACTCTTGTTTCCTGTTACTGCTTTCCTGTTCCCTCCTTGTGTCTGCGGGAGTGGGAGGGCTTTAGCTCAATGGAACGACATGTGTACACACTACAATATAACTTGGATATGCTTTGAAACATATTGGTTCTATGGATGTGTATGCGCATACTCGCTATGTTTGGTGTGGTAATATTTTGCTATGATGAGATCAGCACATTTTTGTGGGAAGAAACTCTCCAGAAAAGTGCTGGTCGAGGTTTTGGTAATATATTAATGCTGTCAGGAAATAAACAGAGGGAGTACAATATTTATGTTTTAACTTCAATCGAGAGGCCACATACTCGACATGCCTGTTTAGATTTGTGGCCCTGGAATATATTAAACCCACTATTATAATAGTCAGATACCAGAATACCTTAGCTATTAGCAGAAAATGCATTACCTTGCTTGTGAAGAGAAAACATGTCTTAAAGAAGTGTCTGTTAGCCTTGCCATTACCTTAGGCTATTTGCTGGCCAATATTTTATTTATTCATCATGTACAGAAATGGTACACAAAGCTAATTCAAGGACAAATATTTCTTCTCTGTTGTCTATTTACACAGTTAATGCCACTGAAAATGAAGAATTTAAACTTGACACCAGTTGAAATAAGGAACTTTTACTCTATAGAAGGATTTTTCTACACAGACACAGTACCTGGTGTCATAGTTCCTCAAGCTATTGATGTTATAAGTCACAGCCTTCCATGGGGTCTTCCAAGGCTCCTGAGGGAATAGGAAGGAGGCGGAGGACACATTGACCACTGTTACCATGATGAATAACAGCGTGATGGGGAGCGCTGTAGAGCAGAACTCACCATCCACGTGAGAGAGGCAGTGAGTGTGTGTGTGTGTTTGTGTGTGTGTGTGTACGCACGCACATGCTTGAGCCAAACCTCTGGTCAGCGGCAAATAGCCAAAGTGAAAATGATATGGTGGCCGAGTAGGAGGGCAAGCGTGTTGAATGAGACTGTTATTGCTGAATGGGAGCTATTTGTTATGCAACCTGTCAGATCAGAGAGCACACACACACACTCACACTCACACTTGGACACAAGTGTTGCTTTATACTTTATACACTATACTATTTTAACAAACAGTTCTACCACAAGGCCTGTATTTTAGTCTATTGTGAGACCAGACGTGGCACAGCGCACTCAGCCTGCCAAATGTAACTTCAGAATATGAAAAATTTGCCTCAACTGAGCCCTAAAAACCATGGCAACAAGCCTGTGAAACTGAGTGAGACACAGCTGCATCGCTGATACCCCGTTACTTTAACATTTCATTTTACGAGAGACACTTAAAATTCCCTTAACAACAATTCCACCGTCCTTTCTTGAAGTTGTGACGCGGAATGAACAGCAAAACAGTTGCTTTGAGTGTGGGCTTTTTACTGTAATACTCCTCTGGAGTCTGGAGGAAAACCTTAAGAAACTCCCTTCTACGTACTGTTAGATAATCTTTCAAAGTGCTATAAACACAGTCAGTGTTCCAGCAATGTGATTTAAAATAATAAAAAAAAAAAAAAAAAACAGCTGTACACATTAGCAAGGGATTCATATTGTCTCTAATTATTCTGGAATTCATTTCTTTCTGGTGTTTTGTTTTCTAGGTTTTCACACCACAAATTAACATTGCTTTGTAACACATCTCTCAACATTAACAAAAGATTTGGTTGAAATTTGGTGAGCAGATGGCCCAAGTAATCAGCTGATTACATGTTGTTATGGTTTGGATCGTGGAAATAATTGACTTTTTTAGTTACAAGTGTTAAAGTTTGTTCATGTGGCTGAGGAAACGTTAGACAGTTGGTATTTTCTGATGTGACAGAAAGTCAGTGCATGTGCTTTTGCTTATTCAAAATCAAGCCTAGAATACAAGCAATAAACACATGGAATATAAATTGAGACTACTTCAACTGATGGAGGCTGAGGCTCTACTGAGAGCTTTCTTGTTAACTGGTGAAATTATATTTGCTTCCTGTGTGTGTTTTGGGGGTTAAGGATCCAAACAGGGGTCAGTTGGTCATGTGGTCATGTAGCCAGAGTGGGTGGGCAACCCTGTCGATATACGCTCCTTATTGTGCAGCCAGCTGGGCCTTTTCTGCACACGCACGTGCATTCATACATGCTCACACTGGATGTTCAAAGCATTGTGATATTAATTTCTTTCAGTCAAAATAAACTCTCTCACAGACTGTATTTCAAAGCTCTCTCCCTCACTCCGTTCTGTGCTCTACTTTTACCAGGCTGACAGCTTTGTATGCTCGACAGGGCTGAATGGCACTGGCAGTCTGTCACTTAAGCACGCTCAGATGGATTCAGACGTTGTGAGCGTGCATGAGCGCGCAAATGCAGACAGCTGATATGATTGACGGTGGAGATGCAGGAGTGCATGAGTGTGCATGCGTGTGTGTGGCACTGAGCTCGGCAGGAGAGGCTATCGTGAACAGGCTGCGGACAGAAGGTATTGTTCTAAGGGAGAAACATTTATCTGCTGCATATGTTGGTAAAGAACGAAAAGCTAGAGCGTTAATTCGGTCAGACATCCAATTTTTTGACTGCTGGAAAATTTGCCTTTTTGAGTTGGCAGTCTTTTTTTTTTTTTTAAGCGTATCCAAAGAGGCATCTACATGGTTACACAAGATATAGTGTCTCTTTTATTGTTGTAGGTCAAGGAAGTTGTGTTCAACCATATTTCTGCTTATGCAAAAACTGTAGTTCAAGCTGTTTACACGACTAGAGACAGACCCTTCTCCCTTGTGGTGTTCCTATCCTCTTCTGCAGATGGAAATGCTATGGAACAGTTGGGACTATCCCAGCACGGTTAGTTTAAAGGGAAGGCCCTGTGGCTGCACATACATTCCAATGCAGTGAGCTTGGTGTAATGAGGTGATTATATAGGGCCTCTCGTCCCCTGCAACCCCACAAACCCCTTTCCGTTCGCCTGTTCTCTGAGCTCCAAGCAAAGCTCAGCATCCGGTCTTCTTGAGGCTGTAAGGGGCATGGGGACCCGGATATCGTTATGATTGTAATGTGAGATTTGTGAGTGAACACGTGCTTCGTGGTTGAAGAAGCTGGCCTGGTTTTAACCTCAGTCTACCTTAGATTTTTAGCAAATCACATTTTGTTACAGTGACAGGTTGCTTTTTTTTTTTAAAAAGTAGTACACCAAATGTAGGCAGCAGGCTTGAACATATGTAATGAACAAATATAGTTATTTTTAATTAGAGATGAAAAACAGTGTTTGCAGCTTTCCTGTCTGTTTTCTAATGAATCAATTCTTCTCAAACATGCAGCTTAGATGTTCTTATTTGCCTTTGTGTCTGTCAATCTCAAGATTGCTTAAAAGAGCTATCCAGCATTGTGGTGGGCATAGTTGGGACCTCTTGGTGTGCTGTCAAGGCTTTCTTTAACACAATAGTTTTTTTTTTTAAATACCATACAGTGGTTTTTTTCCCTCTGTAATCAAGATGCCCTAAATCTTTCTAATCTACAAATGCTTGGTCATGACCCAGAGAGCGATTACAATGATGTATTTGGCAATTAAATAATTGTTATCACTGTCATCTGCAACACTTGTGAACTTTAAGTAGTCATATCCTTGCAGCCAGTCATCTGGGGCCCACGTGTTGGTGAAAGAATGAGAAAGACCAAGATGTGGAAGGGGGAGGAGGAGAAGAAAGAGAGAGGGTAGTAGCAGGCTAGAGACTGCCCTGATGGCTGAATACAATAACCCAGGCTTTGTTAAAATAACATTTCTCATCCATACATCCATTCATCCCTCCATCCATTTCTCCAGCGTGCTATTTTTAGAACAGCTAGTGTGAACGCAAGCACACACACACACCCACACACAGAATTACACGTATATGCAGATTCCCATGTGCATGAACATATATACACATGCATTTGCACAAATGTTTTGTTTTACTGTTTGAAGGGTAGCAGTATTGAATGCATGCTAGATTTTTGACTCTCTGGGGCTTTGTTACTCTTGTGTATGCAGTAGATTGATATTTTTGGTCAATTAAATGATGAGAGACAAAAACTAAATAGTCGCGAACAGGTTTTATCTGCCGTTTAATCAGTGGTTTCCATTTCTGTTGTTTAGTAAGTGCTGGCATGTCGAAGCTACAGAGCTGACACTAGCAGCAGGGCTTGGCTTTCTGTCACACTTTTACAAACAGACCTTAAACACAACGCAGAGGCTCTGTGATGCTCTTAAAGACACAGTGTGTTTTTTTTGTTTCTTTTTTCAGTGAATGCTGTGTAATAAGTGGTTTCAGAGACATTTTCTCAAAGATTTGAGCAAATACTGGTGAAATGCTGCTTTAAATTTTTAGTACATGTGTATAATAAAAACTGGTGCTGGTGTACAACATGTTTTTGTTATGTGAAACAAATCCATTGTTTATACTTCACATTTTAGTATGTGAGTTACACATGGTTTCTAATCATTCATTTCTGGTGAATGGATGAAAAACCAGATTAAATTCTGAAGGTAATGATGTGACTGATTTCTTGTTTTTGTTTTAAAGTGGGTAAGATATCTTTAGCTCGTCCTCCTTCCTGCTGCCTCTTCCCTCCTTCCCTTGTATCTAACTCTGTGTCCAGGATCTTTTCACCCCCCCCCCCCCCCCCCCGTTACATATGGCCAATTCAATCCACTTGTTTCCTCATCAGCCATCATGGTTATTGGATTTGCCTGCTTTGGAGAGAGGGATGTTTGAACAAAGCTGAGGTTATGAAGTGGAACCAGCCCCAGTTTTTATCCAGTTAGATGAATAGATACAGATGCGATGAAAGATTAATCCTCAGACTCCTGGTTTCTTTTTATTCTTTTGCTCAGTTCCTGGAACCGTTTTCAGACTTGGGCTTATTTACGTGTGTTTGTTGTGATTATTGTTTTGTTGGCAAAACTCTGTAGCTGAGCTGATCTTTGGGGTATTTATTTACTGGATGTTTTCTCACTTTAATGAACACAAATATGCATTTCAATACAATCTTACAACAGAATTGCTGGTTAAAATAATCAACAGAAACTGTAGCTGAAGACATTGTATACTGAAGTAATAAACCTTTGTTTAGTGATATTTTCCCATCTCAGAGTGTCTGTATCTGAACGGTTTTTGCAGGTTGGATTTCCTGTTTAATACAGTGGAGCTAGGTTGGCATTCTAGTACACACGCAAGACACACACATGCAAGTGAAGAGAAAAGGTCCCTGCTCTTATCAGTGTGATTCCAATAGTCTCGTGGGAGCTAGGTGGGGTGTAGATGCATATGTGTATGTGTGTCTCAGTGCCGGGTAGTGCTTGGCTGGCATTGCTATAAAAGCTGTCTCCAAAGAGCTCTGGCAATACCTCAGAAACACACACACACACACACACACACACACTGCAAGGAGAAACTGCAATGCAATGCAATTTGGTTTTATTGCGTATTTGAGTAGATGTTTCTCTTCCTCTGTCATGCTACACTTGCCCTCTGGCAGGCAGTCTGTGATAGTCTTTGGAGGGAATTTGCATTCTACTGCTGGCCGTGACCCCTCTATTTTCCACCTGCAGAACACACAGACTAAAGAAAGGGAAACGCGTTGGCCAAAAACAGATGGCAGACCACCGCTCAGGTCAGGCAAGTAGCTGACCTGCAACTGAGCAAAGCTGAGCTTGTAAAAATCTACTTAAACAATCTTCTGAAATATGAAGAACTGTCAGTGATGTTTAAAGGTAGAACAGCTGTAACAGAGCAGCGCTTTAGTGTTCAGTGTTTTTCTCCTAGCTGATGAAAAGTCAGCCCCCCCCCCTCTTTTTTTTCCTCAAGGTCTTGTTGCTCTGTGTAAACAGTGCAGGAAATATCTGTTGCATGTTGCCAGCATCTGTGAGAAAAACCAGAGAGAAAATGAGAGAAGAAGAAATCCAGATGAACTTTGGGGGGTTCAAGAATTTTTTTTTTTTGCCTCTTAAGACAGCTGTGAGTTTTTTTTATATATATATATATATATATATGCGTGTGTAGCGATATAGATGCCATAGACGCTGACTATGTGAATGTTGGTAACCCAGAGATGTACTGTCAATGCTGTGTGTGTGTGTGTGTGTGTGTGTGTGTGTGTGTGTGTGTGTGTGCGCGTCAGTGTACATTTGGCCTCGTGCCACACCATGGGGGAAAGAGTGCCAGTGAGCTGTCTGGGTAATTGGTGTATACCTGGCAGGCTTTTCCACACACATACACATACATGCACACACACCAAATGGATTAGATGACATTAACTACAGGAGAAAATGGCATAATTGAATACTTGCCCTACCTTTCTCACTTGTGTGTGTGTGTGTGTGTGTCTGTCTGTGTGCACACGTGTGACAATGTAATGAGGCACTGCACACTACACACAAAACACACCCTATCAACCTCTGTCAGAGGCTGCAAAGCATCAGTGCACTGAACAGTCTGCGGGTGCATGAGCCGGCATGCGTACTGTATGCAGGGAGACATGGCTGTCACCCATCAGTTCCATCATGTGCAGACACCCAGCTTTTAATCTTCTCCCCCACCGCCTCCCTGTAACTCTGCTGAGGCCTCATCCCTAAGGCCCCTGAGCAGACCTGGGAAATCAAAACAACACTCTGCAAAAGCTTGTTTTTATCTGCCGAAGAAACAAAATACACAAAAGCACAATAAACAAGCGGACTCGTCAATATTGTCAAAAATTATTAAAAGCTATGGAAGGAATTGAGTGAGTGAATGAGGTCGTATCACTTTGTTTTAATTACAGGAAGTTTGCAGTTGCATGGCTATGCACCATATTCATCAGTATCCAAGTAGTTCAATATTTGCAACCTTATCTTTCATGACCCTCCAGTGGCTTTAAAATAAGAGATTCTGCATTTTTTTTGGCTTCCTGTTGTTTTCTGGTGGTGAGTGACAAGGCAGAGAACCATTCTATGAACTAGATATGAGTTTATAACCAGTACATGGTGAACTGTTAACTGTTATTTTTTTAATGTGACGTGTATATTTTAATGGTTAAAAAAAAGTCACCTTGATGCAAAACAACTGTCGTGAAATTTTCAGGGTGTAGGGTGTCTTAGTGGATCGACATCACTGAATAGAGACATTCATGAGCAGTAGTCACTCCAGTAGAATTTTCTTCACTAGCTGTTGGAGGGATATATGATATTAGGACCAAATGAAGTTCCTCTTTTTCACACACTCAGTCAGAAACGCAAGCTGACACACAGACTCAGTTTCTGCAGTCATCTAAATTCCCGTTTTTTTTTTTGGTTTCTTTTTGAGAGCTCACTTGTTCTAAGTGGAATTCTGTGACTGTTATCTTTTCAGTACAGCAGCAATAAAATGTCTTGTAATTATTTTTGTGCGAGGTGGAGATTTTTATTGCACCCAGCCAGCACTGATGTCACTGTGATGTCTGCCAGCCACTTACCCGAGCCAACGCGAGGAGTTCTGAGTCAATTGGGTGATCAGATCTCGCTCCCACACAGGTTCCTTTTTCACGTCTGCGTTTTACATTACGTTTGACTCAGACAGAAGGAAAATGCACTCGCTGGGGATGAATCGACTGGATCAGAAACATGTTTTTCATTGAAGTTATTAGCATATGTTAGCTTTTTGCTCAAAGATGTAAAGTGTTTTCTTTTCTCGAGCTGTACAGCTGCAATCCACTTGCCAGCATGGCTTGACTAGAGAAGCTATTTCCAGTTTCCATTATTTATTGAAACCTCTCTGTTGTGGCTCGTGTCCTAATATCGTTTCATTTAGTCATTAGTGTTGTTCAACATCAAACACAGCTGCCAGAGCAATGTGTGTAGGGGAGCGGGGGGGGAGTATTGCTAAATACCATGTTAACAACGCTCCTCGTAGTGGAATATTTTTCCATTAAGCTGCTCAGACTTTCATTATGAGCAATATAGAGGTATGGATGTATTGCAGCTCTGATGTGCTATATGTTGTGCTGTTGGGCAGGAGGTAGAGCAGGTCCACCATGATCCAAAAGATTTGGTGGTTCAATCCTTGGTCCACACTGAACCCCAAGTTGCCCTTGGTAGCTGTTCCACCGGTGATTGTGTGAGCGAATAGGTGAATGGACAAAAGCGCTCGAGTTAAAAAGTGCGATACAAGTACAAGACCATTTACCATTAGCATTTACTATATGTTTGTTTCTTATATTGAAAATATCTCTGGGCAAATTGCTCATGTCTTGGAAGTGTGTGTGTGTGTGTGTGTGTGTATATATATATATATGTGTGTGTGAGAGACTTCTGGTGACCTCTTCACTGGGAGAGAGATTAGAAAGACATGAACTCACAGTCCCATGATGCTTTTTTCATTTGCTTCCTACCTATTCATCAACATAACACTCTCGTATCATGGCATTGTGCAGAGATGCAGTCCTCCGTGCATTGTTATGCTAATGTGTTGCCCTGTGTCTAGCTGCAGTACAATGCTATATTATGCTAATGTCACGATATAGCAAGAAAAGGAGGGGATGGATCCAGCTGGAACAACGTATATATGGACGTTTCTCTTTATTAAAGCAGTCATAACTTTTCACATATTTCCACACTCAAAACCACATCTTTCCTTTACTTTATCATTTTAGATGAATTCATAATGTACAAATCATCATTAAGTTTTACAGTCATCTGACTAAAATACTAGCTGGCTGCAGCTATTGTTAGTGGTATTTCCTAAGTATTTTTCAAGGTTTCCATAAATCAAACAAGTTACAGAGTAACTGGCATTTCTTACCCACTGTTATTGTGAATCTGTGATGATCATTTTTTTACTGACCCATTCTCTCGGATGTTTTCACAGGATGACAGTGATGGGATCCCGTGGTCAGAGGAGCGGGTGATGCGGAAGGTGCTTTACCTCTCCCTGAAGGAGTTTAGAAGTGCACAGAAACGGCAGCTGGACGGTGATGGAACCACAAACTCCAATGGTGAGTACAAATCCATGTGGATGTGAGGGGCCTGTACTGCTACTGCTTGGCGTCCACCGTATAATATTTCAGTAAAACTAGAGTTTATTCAGTTTCACATGGTGAATGACAGGAAATAAAGCAAGCTGGCCTCACACAGGATTTTTTTTTTAAATCACTGGAACATAATCATGTAATTAAAGTCAAAATTGAAGCCAGAGGTTTAGAAAACATACAGACCAAGAACACAGAATAATTTTTTTTTTTTCCTTGTGGATCTCGGTTTAGACTAAACGTATGATAAAGTATTTGACACCCATGCTGCATTTGGAAATCTTTATTTAGCCAAAATAAGAACTTTGCAGAGAGGGAAAATTAAATGAATGACGTGTACTGTACACAGCCCTGCAATAATTAAAGGATATTTGCAATTGCAGTAATTTATATGTTGTAAACTTTCATTTGTTTAGAGAAAATGAAAAGCAGAGAAGTTGTTACACTTTTTTTTGTGAATAAAAGTCAAGAGTTGCCAATTTTGTCTGGCTTTGCTGAGGTTAGTGTCTCAGTGTAGCTCGTCATAACTTTAATTGCAGGCGACAGCTTTATTAGTCTGTTTGCTCATGAAAACTAAGCGTGTTTTCTTTGATGATGGAACCTGATCTTACTTGAAATGAAGAGAATCCAGTGAGAACGGATAAAGGACTCTCATTTGCCTTTTGTTGTGGGTCAGTGGGCAGCGAGCTGCAGTTTCGCTTTTTTTGCTGGTTCAGTATCACATCCTCAAAGGAATCCTTGAACTGAAAGTATTTCCCCACTTGTTTTCAGTGATGTTTATGCATCAAGAGCAGGGACTCTGATCAGGTCTCTCACAGTGGTCCATCCATCCATCCATCTATCCATCTATTTTCTATACTCGCTTATTCCTTAACCAGGGTCATGGGGATCTGCTGGAGTCTATCCCAGCTCTCGTTCAGGTGGAAGGCAGGGGTCCACCCTGGACAGGTCACCAGTCCATCACAGGGCCACATAGAGACAAACAACCTCACACAACCACACTCACTCCTATGGGCAATTTAGAGTCACCAATCAACCTGACATACATGTTTTTGGACTGTGGGAGGAAACCAGAGTACCTGGACAAAACCCACACAAGCACAGGGAGAACATGCAAACTCCACACAGAAAGGCTGGGTTGCGAACCCACGACCTTCTTGCTGTGAGGCAACAGTGCTAATCTCACAGTGGTACATATAAGAAAAACAAGTGTAGAAATATTGTTACTCCTTTCCAGTTTGGACATTTACACACTCACCCTGGGGTCCAGATTCCTTAAAATGTGGATTAATACCACCCCAACATAAATTAATACTTAAAGATGCTTAGTTAGACAGAAATCTAACTCCAGTTGGGAGCCCACTACAGTAACAGTTGAGGGATTTTGCTGTTGAGCTGTGTAAACCTGAGACAAAACCAGAGGAGTGAGTGCACAGGGGGATGAACAGCTTGTTTTGAACCAGGCTGCCACCATGTCTTTGTTTGACACTGGTGCTCCCACACACACTCGTGCGCACACACACACACACACACACACACACACACACACACACACACACACACACACACACACACACACACACACAGACACACACACAAAAACCCCTCAGCCAGCCAACAGCGGAGATTTGAACTTCACACGTGCCTCAGAAGCTATTCTCAGCTGACATTAACACAACCCAGACACCGAAAGAAAGGAAACGGGAGGAAAAAAGAGCCTCTGAAAGTTCACGCCCAGCCAAGGAAGCCAGCCAGCAATCCAGCTAGGCAGAAAGGGAGACAGGCAGACAGACAGGAGTGAAATATCTTTTGAAATGTAGCTGATCTTTTTTTTCCCCTTCTCTATTTCTTCTTTATTATATATATTTTTCACACCTTCACTTATCTCTATGCCAATGCTGAGTGCACCCTCCCTTCCCTGTAGCTAACATATCTCTGTGTGTCTGTCTGGCATCTCGTAGCTGCCACTCCAGAACTCCTCAGGGCCTTTTAAGCCGCCGCGGGTAGCTGACCTTATCGCCTGAATAAAAATGACTCATTAGAAAGCATCGGCGGCCCGTCGCACTGGGGGTAACGACAGCAGGCCCCACTGACACAAAAGGGAGTAGGGCTGAATAGACGGGCCCTGCTGTTTTAGAGCACTATGGGTTAGCAAGGCTTTGGAGGCTGTACGTGCAGCACAGTTTCCTGTCTTGCTTGGATGTTGTGGTGAAACTGTCAGCCATTTTGGAGGATCACACTCAGCATGCGTTACATCCTGAATGGGCATCTCCTGCTGTTTTAGAGGACTGTGGGGTTAGAGAGTCTCGGCTTATGTTGGGGCCAGACATGTGCCACTGTTTTCTGTCTCACACAGCGATTACTGTGAAACTATCAGCCATTTTGGAAAATGAGATGGCATATGTACCTGCTAATCAAATATTGCATAAGTACAGGAAATTTCTCAACTAATCAAGTTTTTGATTGGCAGAAAATTATAATCAACTAATTGTTTCATTTGTTCAGGCAAAATGCAAATTATTTGATGGTTTCAACTTCCCAGACATGAGGAGCTTTTGCTTTTCTCTGCTTCGTACCTTTATGATGATGATATTTTGGGGATTGGGACTGTTTGTCAGATACAGTAAGTAATTCCAAGGTGTGGCATTATGGGCATTTTAATTCACATTTTTTTGTAATATCTTGAATATTAAAGGAAAGAAGGGCCAGAATTTATTATATTCATTCATTATTCTGCCCATTTTTACCCCAATTTATCAGATTGTCAGAAAATAGTGATTCTAAGGTGACATCTACATTTTTTAAATAACATCCCAAATGATTTTCAGTTTGTTAGAAAATCAGAAAAAAGCACTGAGAAACTTGACCAGTGTTTATTTGTGCTTAAAAATGCCACAGTAGTTGCAGAGTAATTGTCTCTCAATTGTCAATTAATCTGCTAATAGTTCAGCTCTCAAAGAATCAATAATAAAAATTTCCTTCATTGGTTTAAGAGGATCTGGTTTGAATCTAGGTAAAGTCTTCTCTGCTTTAGCGTATTGTGAGGTAAGTGTCCACCATTTTGGGGTGAAGGTGTCATGTCAAATTCTGTCTGTAAGCATCAGAGAAGCAGCATTTCCCCCTCCCCAGGCACCTGCTTCTCCATCTTTCCCTCCCTAACATACCTCCATCCATCCCCGACCTCTGCATCTCTCCTCCTCTCTTCGTCACTGCATGTCAGCAATGGCTATCTGTTTTAGAGGGGGGTGTGGCAGTCTGTCAGTCAGCTGTGTGTGTGTGTGTGTGTGTGTGTGTGTGTGTGTGTGTGTGTGTGTGTGTGTGTGTGTGTGTGTGTGTGTGTGTGTGTGTGTGTGTGTGTGTGTGTGTGTGTCAGTCTATCTTCCCACCCACCCAGCCTTCTCCCTGCCCATAACCAGCAATCATGCCATCTCCCCAGCCACTTTACCTCTCTCTGTTGGCAGCCACATCCATCTCTGTGTCCATCACACTTCCTGCCTCTCGCACTTGTTCCCTGCATTATTTAACAAATGACATTATGCCCTTCTGCGTCCTGGCTTCCGCTCATTTACCCACTCATTTCACCCTTCTCCCACTCCAGCAGCCGTCTTCCTCTTCCTCTCTTTTTCTCACCACTATCTTCCTCCACCCGTCTGTCCTTCCGGTTGTCTCTCCCATGATGCAAGGTTTCATTACACATCAATAGGACTCTGGTTACTGCCTTCTCCGCAAGCTCCTGTCTCCTCTCTCCCTCCTGCTGCTCAATCTCCTCGATTATGTATCTCCACCCCTCCCTCCTGCTCTCTCCATCCATCTCTGTCTCCCTCTTTCCCACCATTTCCCTCTATCTATTCCCCTTTGTCCTTCCTGTCCTCTGCCCCATCTGTCTTAACCTCCTACAGTATCTGTCACGCAAGCCCTCCCTCCCTCTCTTTTCATTCTTCCTCCCTGTCCTTCCCTGTCTACACCCCCCCTCCGCCTTTACCGTTCTCCGATCCAGTGAAGCACCATCTTCCCGTACCTCCTTACCTTGCCTTATCCTGCTGTACTCGTACTTGTACCTCTTGTACCTCTTCTCTCCCCTCCCCTGCTTTCCTTTTCTCCCTCCCCATTTCCCTGAGTGCTATTGATGGAAGAGCTGGCTGCTGGCCAAAAAATGGGGCCGAAGAGTTTTCTACCCATTTCTGACTCTCCCTTCTCTTTCTCTTCCTGTGTATCTGCCCGTCACAGGACCTGCCATTCCTACTCGTTTTTATGCATGTAACCCCATTTCCTTCAACACTCACTCTTCTGTCCCTCTGCTGTCTGTCTCTATTTCCCATGCTGCCAGCTCATTGTATGGCTGGAGTGGCAGCCATGGCAGCAAAAACACTCGCTCTCTCTGGTGATCGTATCACCTGGCAGGGAAGCATGGATGAAGGAATACCAGCAGACAGAAGGAAAGATGTTGGGATAAAAGGAGATGAATTAAAGAGTCAGTTTCCAAAAGAGGAAGAGTTTAGGTATCAAATCAAATAAGTGAAAGATATTGCATCTGTTCTGTCCTCACATGCCCCTTTTTCCACAACAGCCAGTACAGAATCCTGTCTTTGCCTTTGATGCTTGATATTTACAGCCTTGATCGTTGCACAAAGCAGATGGCATGTTTCTGAGCATTGTTGTGTGCTTTTGTTCTGGCTTGTGGTAAGTGCCATGCAGTGTTGTGAGGTCCAATTTTAGAGAGAAGAGCAATATATTTGAGGCTCTTTCATAGGCTCTTGCCAGGCAGTGAGTTTTAGTATCTGTGTCTACTATGGAAAAACTTCTGGGAATGGATACTATTGGGACTTTCCCTAAAATATAACTACCCATTGTTTCTTTTTATATTACCCCACAATTTTGAGTATATACATGCACTGAGGATTTCTTGAACCAAGGCCATGAAAATGAATTGTACTGCTTTTGTATAAAAGAGAAAAAGCGAGATTAAAGTCATGTATAACATTGAATTTCAGTTGCAGGCAGCATGGTGTTCATTAATGACAGGGACGGGTTACCTCCATATACCTGCTAACCTGGAAACATGCAAGTATTTTATTGTGGCAATATTCACAACCCTCATTTGATACCCTGTCCATAAGATATGGCATTGTAACCATTTTTTATATTAAGCCTGTGTTTGTGGATGTAATTAAAAACCTGTAAGGGCATGCTCTGGTCTTTCCTATGGTATGACTACTCTGCTACAGTAGCACTTATTACTACAGCTCACCCTAATAGGCTCCTCTCAGCCCTGTGATATGCCATGTTACGCTGTGTACCTCTGCTCACTCCCTCCTGCTCTCTCGAGACTTTGAGGTGAAGCAAAGAGATGGGCTTAGTTAGGCACGCATAAATCTGATTACAACTCCCCCCCCCCAAAGGAGCAGTTATTGGGTTGGCATACTAGCATGGCCCTCTGCTCCCTCCACCAGCACCCAGAGCTTGAGTCTAAGCACCAGCCCTTGGCTCCCTGCCTGTCTGCTGCACTCGCCCATCCCCAGCTCTGTCTTCCCAAGATTCCCAGCACTGCCCCTCAGATGGGCACTCATGTGCAACCAGCATATGTCAAACAACTCTTTGGAGGAATCCGCGAGTAGATGGAGGGAGGGAGTGGAAACGCAAAGAACAGGGGGTTTGTTTGCGTTCTACAGGGACATCATGCGTCAGTCATTTTCTGAGCACAATTAAAGTTAATGAGCTATTTCACTTTTTGCTCTGGTGCAGGTTTCACTGGCAAAACCTATTGCCCGGAAGTGGCGAATTAAAGTCTTTGCACAATCTCCTCTTTAACAAATTTCTCTATTAACCATCTTTTCTTCATGGTCACATGTTAAGTTCTGGAAAATGTCCTAATCCGTGACAGTCCTCATCTGTCCTTGCCCTAATTATGGGAAAGAAATCTTTCTCAAATGCCGAGCAGTCAGATTTCCTGTTGCCATCTGAATTTTTTTCACATTATGAATTATCATTTTTTGCTTGAAAGGGGCCACTTCAAAGGATTTTTAATGTAAACTCTTGATTCATTAAAACATTTCGTGCCAAACAAGACATTGTTAGGTTGTGATTCACCTATAGACTGAGGCTCTCCAAGAGCAACAAAACACATTGCCAGCAATGCAACGGCCTTACTCATCACTCCAGTGCTTTTTTAACTTTCTGACCGCAACGATATGTCTGATGACTGTACCTCCGCTTTCAGGTACTGACCTGCCCTGTGTATGTGTGAAGAAAAACTTACAGCCAGTGTGTCTGTGCAATAATAATAAAATTGAGCTATATGTGTGTGCTCGTTCAAAGCCTAAGCACATTTATAAGTCTCAGTTGAAAACCTCTTTTACTGGCTCCACAATTGCTCATCTTCATCCTCTGTCGTACAGCGTCATTTGATCTTACTTCTCCCCTCCCTGGCTGTCTGTGTCAGATCACATAATGCCTGGGCTTGTTCGACAGTAGCGTCCTCGCTAACAGGATCTCATTCAAGTTGCCAGTTATCCTGACCCGTGCTCCACAGTTGGTATTAACTTAATTTATTTTTTTCTTTTTGACACCAGCTATAAGGGGTTTGTGGTGCACATTGAGTGACATATCCCACTAAAGCATCAGTCAGATGGAATTTCCCAGGGTTGGGAAGGTGTTGGTGAATGGATGGCTTTATGACAGTAGTATTCTTGGTTAACCAAAGAACTGGGAGCTTAAGCCTGATACATACTCCACAAGAAGCGAGACATTTGTTCGTTTTTTTGAGGTGGTGAGAACAAGAACAAAGTTCGTTGTCGCCACCTCGAGAAAACGAACAAATGTCTCGCTTCTCGCTTCAGGACATTTCATACTCCACGAGAAACTCAACTGCTGAACTCCTGGGAGGTCCCTCCCACTGCAGCTTATGTCACGCTAAGCATTGTGGGAATCTGACAGAAACTACAGAACTACAGTGGAATACAGCAGATAACATATCGGATATCGCCATGTTTTGTGACAGACACTCTCCTCCGTACACAACGTATCCTCTATCCATGAATTATTAGCCATTTGTATGTGTTCACATGCCTTACAAGATGTGTTATCTGGCAGCTGTTCCTCAAAACTATCCAGTGCTATGACAACCACCAGCGGTAAAAGCGGGAAGACAACATTTCTGCTTTCCGCATTAACCACGCCCACTTCAAATTTATGACCAATCACACAATAGCTGTTGGACACCACAAGAGAAAAAAAGTTCTGCCCACATGATGTTGATAACAAGCTGTGAAAACTCCCAAAAAAAAGCGACTAAAAAATGTCATTCTTTTCTTGCAGCCCTGGGGGAGAGAACAAATTTTCTCACTTCTCGCACAGTATGTATAGGCCTTTAATCGGTCAGTGAGTCATTTGTTTCGTGTTTTTTTTTTTTTTTTTTTTTTAAATGAATGTGAATAATTGAACAAGCTGCCACACCAAAAGTCCAGTCAGGCATGAATACTTGTCAGAACTGTTCAAAACTGGTGATGAATTACAGTCGGTGTCAAATCTTGATTGCTGCATTGCTCACTCACTGAAATCTTCAGCTCTCAGCTCTGCAAAATGATATTTTAGCTGGCAAGGGCAGCACATTTTTAAACATGTGAGTGTCCCTCTTTGTGCACGTGGGTACAGTCTCCTTGGCAGCTCCTTCATTCTGTTTTTTTTTTTTAAATATATTTTTGAAAAGCTTTGAACTTCCCCAGCTATTTACCCAAAAAGTTTGCTTGTGCATTGACTATTGTTGAATCAGACGCGCCTGTATGACACATTCCAAGAACTGCCCATGAGGAATTTAAGCCTTGTGATATCTATTTAATTTGGTTGTCTTCCTTAATTACCATTGACTTTCACTCCCGTGTTTGACCTAATTTGAATTCTCTGTCCCTGTTGTTGCTTTTGATGTAAGAATCTGTCTGGGGGCTTATTTTGTTTGTCTGAGTTGCTTGCTAAATATTTAATTAGGGCTCTGTCAATTGGGCTTACTAAGAATGTCAAGTCCAGCAATATCTGTTTATTTGTTTTCCTGCCTCAGGCTTGTTATTTTATTTTATTTATTTTTTATTCATTCTTTGACAAAGGGGACACCACATCGCGTACGTCAGTAAAGAACAGCAGATGCATTTCAGAAGGCAAAATGTGGACAGAGGAATGAATAAGTAACTTCTCACCCCCCATGTTGCTGCAATAGACGTGGCAATAAATGACGTGAATGACTGTAAGCGAGTTTGGAGTCACATTTTCAGTCACAGTCGCTGGATAGTCAACGTGTCAGTGTTTCAGCAATGACTGCAGATGTTTTCTGCTCAGGAGCTCAGTGTACAGTCTAGATGCTTGAATAATTTGTGTTTTATCTGCATTTTGTTTCCCTTTCACTTGGTCTGTCTTTTTCTATATTCTGTACTACCATAATTGTATCAAAAGAAATGTATTTACTCTGCCTTCAGCTCTCTCTACTGCATCAAATCAAATACAAAAACAAAAGGCTTTATTAAAACTGTCAGATGAAAACATTGTTTATTCCCTGAAGAATCAAGGTATATTTTAAACAATATTAAGCCCCGAGCAGTGGTTATCTTACGAAGCACCGTGCCAGATGTCTGGAAGTGGAAGGTTTTAAACACATGATCAGGAAAATATAACCTAGACAAATAAAACTCTAACTCTGTTTGGTGCTTTGTGCTTTCAGGTTCCCTAGCCAATGGGCAGCTGAATGGCTCGGGGTCAAAGGGCAGCCACAAACAAGATGGGTCCTTGCGCTCTCAGGGCCGGGATGGGAGCAGTGAGTACTGTGAGGACAGTCCGGCAAAGAAGAGGTGAGGCTCTGTGTGTGTCAATATGTGCGTAAGGTTCCTAATCCAGTTTCTCAGTCATCAGGTCGTTATGGAGTTTATTGCCCCTTGAATCTGGCATCGATGTAGAATTGTGAGCCTGTTGGTGTCTGTATGTGTGTGTTCATGCCAAAGGCTGCTGCTGATACTGGCAGTGTGAATGTGTGAGATTGAAGTGATAGAAGTGTGATGAGAAACTTTGCGCACATTGGAAACTGTAAGTTCAGCTTTGTTGTGATGAAATTCCCAAGGTCTGAGGTTTACGAAGGTGCCGTGTGATACGTTTTTACACCTACATGCTTCATTTTCTTCATTTGCTCCTCATGCTTACCATGTTTCTACTTTAACAAAATCTGCCTCCATTGTTGTGTTGTTTTATGAATTTAATGCAGGCACTTTATCGTTTTGTCTCTCTCCTGATCTTTTTTTTTTTCTTCACTAAGTTTCTTAGCAAAATGTGTGGAGAAAATCAAGTTGCCCATTAGCTCTGTAATAGAAGATGACAGTCAACAGAGAAGTGTAAATAGTAGCACCCTTTAAAGAGCGCTGGGGTCCTTCATCTTTTAATGCAAATGTCAGTTCATTCATTTATAATTAGCCACTTAAAGGCATGTTGCCCTGCTTCTCTAAATGAATTATTTAAAAACTAGAGTTGTTGCACTGTACAATAAGCTGCTAATTTACAGCTGACATAATTTTCTTCATGAATCTATTTATGCCATGATTGAATTATTGAAATGGATTTTATTCATGAAATATAGTAATTCTCAGAAAGATTGTTTAAAAAAAACAAAACAAAAATAGTGAATTGTCGAAGACAGATGTTAATAGAAAATGCTATAAAGGGGCTTTTGGAAAATGTGATGCTTTTAATGCATTCAGCATGCAGCAGGTTTTGAACTCTTTATTACCAGCGTGGCTGATGTGTGTCAAAACTTGTTTTTTTCCTCTGACCCCCCCCTCCATGTTCTTGTACACAATAATACAGAATATAGCTCACATTTACATTAACGCTTATTATTTCATGTTACCCAACTGCTTCCATTAAACCTCTTATATATTTTGTTTCTGAAGCTACCAGCTACTGTAATGTGGCAGGTGTGCTTGCGTGTGTGAGCACTGGGTGCATGGCTGCATGCTTGTGTGTTGTTTTGTACTGCCGCTGGTCTGTCTCACACACACACACACACACACACACACACTGACACACTGACAGGGCATCAAAGCATCAGTGTAAAGCTAGGGGTGGAGTCTCAGGGCCGGACAGCGGCAGATGTCCTTCTGTAATGAGTGGCCCATACAGGCTCCATTCACTGCATATCAAGCACCTGCCTAAATCCTCCTAGCTGTCATTTGATACTGTAACCTCCAAATCTGAGCTCAGTCATTATAAGCTTTCATCTACCTGGCTCTGAAACAGACGGTCACTGGACCAACTGAGAAGAAATTCAAGTTTCTCCAGAGGCTGTTTTAGAAACTCAAAGGTTTTATGTTGTAGACTTTTGAATTTCTATTAAATGTACAACACTGAGGATGAAATAAAGGGTAGTGCAAAAGAACCAAAGAAAATGTGCCTTTTCTGCAAGTAATTAAAAAAAGAAAAGAAGCTGGTAATGGTTGATCCTGAGGTCTGATAGAATAAATGAGGGTGGATTGTACAGTGAGAGATTAATTGTAGTACGGACTGACTGACTGACAACAACAAAGTTGTTGAGTTGAAACCAAGTGACCCTGGGGTGAGCAAAGCATAAATACTCTGCTCGATACCAACTGAGGAAGATGAGCACTGAAGGAATAAAGGGTGGCAAGGACACTCTCATACTTTTATTCTCTGTTGCTCTGTTGGCCTATAGTGCTGCTGTGTGTTGAGTGGAGTTCAGCTTAGTGGTTTTCATTAGTCCATCCACACACACACACACAAAACACAACACAGCAGGACTGAATGAAGAAAGGCTTTCTATCTGATGCTAATGAAACACAAGCCCAGCCAGTACTTGGCAAAGCTTCATTCCCTTTTAAAAAGCGTATTGTGTGTTTGTATGCGTGTGTGCTTTATGTGTGAAGGCTCACTCCGGTGCCCCTGGCATAGGTGCCCCACACTGTTCCCGAACAGGACTAACTGAGATGACGCCAGGAGCTTTTACACCTGGCACTGGCCAAAACAGAAAGGAGGAGCAGTGGCATAGCTGGTTCCAATTTTGAGCGAAGAAAAAGTTTCACACTGCGTTGAGAGGATGAAGGGATATAGCATAGACAGAGAGGAGGAAAACTGGGAGGAGCAGCAGAGAGAGAGAAGAAGGGAGGCAGAGACAGAAGGACAGGTGCGAGTGATTTTTGGCAGGAAGTGGCCCCCTTTAGAAGTCTTTGAGATCAACTCTGTGTTTGCCTTCCCATGCTCCTGAGATTGGTAGAGAGATTGGCAGTACATCCCACCAAACCTGCCAGCTCATTGTAGCCTTGACCATATTCTCTAAATGGGGTTACCCTGCCAAGAATAGGGCCTGTGCACACACACATTCAAACTTACAATCACAACGTAGCACAGGCTCATCTCCGCTGCCATGGTTTACTGACCTAGTTATATGTCCGCACCTCTGCTCCTCTCCCACATTTGTTTTAGGTTGATCTATAAAGGCTGTATTTACCAGTCTCAGAGGCATCAGCAGAATCCACAGAACATGCTTTTAAATTGTCTTTAACATTAAGTTTTTGTATTGGTACAGCATGTTATTTTTAGCATGTATGATTTGAGGGTTTTTTTTCAGTTTTTCTGTGTTACCCTTGAAAGGAGATCTTGAGTTTGGACATTAAACATACTGCTGTTACAGAAGCCCCTTCACTGAGTTGGCATCTTGTAAATCTTTTAAAGTCATAAATGTACCTAGTTCATCATTCACTGGTGTTCATTGGCATTTTAATTTTGTGTTACTACTCCACTGGGTATAGTCTAAACATAAGTCCGGTGTGGTTTTCTTTCTGCTGATGGAAATGGTTTTGGCTTGATTGTTTGTACGATGGAGAATGTAGGCATTGCTTTCTGGTTATTAAATTGTGTTGAACAGTATTAATCAGCTAGCCATTATATTGTACTTGATCTCATGTGATTTAAGATTTTTGGAATCTTGGATCAAACCAGAATGAGAAGAATTGGTTCAAGATGCATCTTACTACAACTTAGCTAATTAATTCATGCTTACAGTCGGTTTATATGGCATGACTGTAGTCCAACTTTGTGTAAGCTTTAAAAAATGAATGCAAATGCGAAAGTAAAGGTTGTTTGTGTGTTTGTGGGGTGGGTGGGTGGGATCAGAAGTTGAGTGCCCCTCTTAGACTTCTTAACTTAATTTCTGCATTCTTACTCTCTTTTCTGTCCCTCTTTTCATTTTTTTTCTCTCCCTCTTTACTGAACCCCACTTTTGGCTCTCTTTGAATTTGCTCTCTCTGTTGTCTCAGCCAAGACACACACTCACACTCTCAGCTGCTGCCGCTTGTTTTGTTTCGACTTAATGAATGCCAAGTGTGTACACACACACATACACTTGTCTTGTCTAGCGTAACCAATGACTCTTGTCAGTAATGCATAATCACCATTTCCATTTATGAGGGATTACGTGCATGTGCGTGCAGGCTTATACGCACACACACACACACACACACAAACTGGCGGTGTGTTAATAGAGGGCCATAATGTGTCTATTGATTTGCTTTAGATGGTATTGTGAGGGAACCTATATTCAGTGCAGCACCTAGCTCTACTGATAACACATAATGGTTAAATGAATACAAAGTGGTGTTCACATATATAAACACAAAGACATACATTTAGTGCATTAATGTGTCCTTCTATGTATTTTCCAATACAGCTGCTGCTGTGCAAGTAACACGTCCCAGGAATAGACGGAGGTGTAATGTAAAACTCGACTGTTAGTCTGCTGAGCATATAGCCAATTAGAACGACGTCTCTGGTTTTGCAGTCAAAAGCTGGCATTGTTGCCTTTTAAAAACCCCAGAGAAACTGGCAACACGGCTAACAACACGGTTTCTCACTTTGTTTCTGTTTCCCTCCTTCTCTATCACTATGTCAATGACTCACCTCAGCATGTCTCCTCTGAACGCTCCTCTCATTGTTGCTGCCATGCCGCGGCTTTATGAAAGTCTTGGGCTCAGCCGAAATGGCAGGGTGAAGGGGTATTATCCATCCACCAGAGATCATAATGTCAGTCGACGCACAAACTTGTTTCTATAATCGCTGTCAAATTCAAATGCTTGCACTGTGATTAACCATGTTACAACTGGTTTGCATGGTTCTTTTTTATGTGTATTATACAACAAAATCTAAACCTTTAAAGTACTTACTGTATGTTATTTTTGTATCTGCTGCAACTGGGACATTTTATAGCGTGTATCTTTTTTTTTTTTTTGTCTGCAAGATGACTCAGACAACTGTACTATACAGTAATATCTGAGCGCTATTAGCATGTGATTTGATGATAATCTCTCATTTCAAGATGACCCCTCTCAACCAGAAACCTGTAAGTCAGTGATGTGTGTGTTCCAGGAAAAGGCACAGAATGTTCTATTTAAAGGCAGTTGGACAGAGCTTAGGTGGTGTGTGCGTGTGTGCGTGTGTGTATATGTGTGTGTGTGTGTGTGTGTGTGTGTGTGTGTGCGTGTGCGTGCGTGCGTGCGTGCGTGTGTGAATCAAAATAATTTCAAAAGAAAAGCACGAGGTGCTCCACAGGGAGTGCGGTGACCCATTGGAAGGGTCAGTCTTATCATCTCAACTTGGGAATCTTCTGTAAATTGGTAACGCACAGATGGGAGTTAGGAGCAATCTGTGTGTGTGTGTGTTTGTGTGTTTACAGCTTAGATCACTACACTTCAAATCTGTTGGCTTGCTTGTTCAGATATCTACGGGATACCAAGAAACTTCAAACAGGAAATCTGGAAAATAACAGAAAAACCACTTAAAAAAAAAAGTCGTTTTCTATTCACTTTAAATATATTTTTATGTCTGAGTCACTGTACTAATTTGCTTCCCAAGTTTTTTGATCGAGCCGATGAGTCCGCTCATGGTTTCTGAAGGCCTACATACAGGACTGATTACTAATTAGACTAATTACCAAGCACAAATTGCATCTGTAATGTTTATTGACCCGACCTAGTGATGACCAGCTGCTCCTATGGGTGATTTAAAGTGGTCAGAGGTCACAAGGTTTGAGCTCCACACACATTGTAAATGGGGAGGATAAATAGCCCTGAGTAATGGACCTTGACTGCTAACAAAAACCTATGTTTAAGTGTGGTGTTTTATCTTTTCTTTCTGGCCATGAGGAAGACAGAAGCGGCACTAGATAAAATATTAATTTTAGCACAAATCCAAAACCACTGGCCACACTTAGGTGAAGTTGTGTTGGTGTTTTGTAGATTTTAGTGGCATTTAAGTGCATGTGTATTAGTCGTACATTAGCATTTTTAAGGTAACAAAGGGGAAGATGGATAACTTCTACCTGACGGAATATAGCTTTTAATATATTCATAGGAATACAGCTAAGCTTGATCAATTGTCAAGATGTCTTTTCTCTCCACATCTGCTTATCAGGCCATCTCAACCCCGCTCACTGCTTCATTCAAAAAAAAAAAAGCCAGCAAGAAGCCAAGGTTATATTTAAATATGCACACAGGCCCTGCTGCATCTTCTATCTCAAATGAATATCAACCTTATTGTGACTGTTTGAAGCATATAGCTGTCACTGCTGAACTGGACTTCTGAATAACACTGTCATACATTCGTTTTGTTGTGAATGCAAAGCAGTTGAGCGATTAAAATGACATGCTGATAAAATATACAGAAATGCTGTGGTATACACATCCCTATCAGGGTTACTATTTATTTTGTTAGAACAGTGAGTACTACACTGGCTTCTGTGTGCATATTCGCCCTCAGAGCATCTTTAACTCGCTGACTAATGATGCTGTTTATTTGTGCTTTAGAAGCACATGCTACGTACAGTTTGTATAAGAGGGAAGTTTATAGGGCAGCTCTTTGCATACGTGAAGGGCACAGGGTCATCGGGTCAGTTCACTGCTGTGCCATCCCTTTTCTAAATGCACAGAGGCAGAAAGGCAATAAACACACTGAGTGAAGTAAGCCTTGACTTTACGACTGTTTATACTGAACACACATCATCTATTTTTAGGATTAGGGTTGGGAAACTAGCTGTGTACAATAGAGGTTTTGCAAGTTCAAGCTGAATATGTCATTATGTACTTTTGAACCTGTGATGTTGTAAGTGTCTCTAAAGGCCAGATGATTGTTTGTATTCATTCAGGTTTAGAACTTTTTATTTGTCAAACTAAAAGGTAACAGTGGGAAGCTTGTTATACAGTACTAAAAAAGTTTGGTCTTCATGCTTGAACCATAATATTTTTGTCTTTCATGCAGATTTTTAGTACATACGATGTGCTAAAAAAAGAAATTTTGCATAGACAAAGTTTCTTTTCACTCATTTCTCTGCTGCTGGATTTGATCTGAGCAGACTGCTAGATGTCAAACACACACACACACACACACACACAAAAATAAATACAAACAGATAAGTAGGCAGACACATCAATCAAATACACATACATTTTATGTAGCTTAATCCTTGCATATAAACCCAGCTACATGTTCCACTCTTATCTGCATAAACATGTACAGTTAGGTTGCTCTAATGTGGAAAAAATGGACCCAAACACACACCCAGACAAATACACACTCTCACAGAACCAGCTGCAGTGAGGTAGTCCTTTATCAGGACCATGTGGGCCATCTGGAGCCAATTAATGCAGCCCCTACGGTACAGACTCTGGATCAGTGCTCTTCTCACACAGTAACCCTACCACTGGAGGGGGAAAAAAAGTCTGACTCGAGCCCGGCCTCATGCCAACATCTATCAAACACCGGACACACTGTGGACAAGCTCCAGACTTTGTTTGATCCAGATGTGCCATATAATGACTGAAAGATAGTAGCCAGATTGATTTTGAATGTCTGACATAGTTTGATGATTACTTAAAGTTACACTTCTTAAGATTATTGAAACACAATAAAATGATACAAATATGCAGTTATTTAAACATATGTGTTTTGCTTTTGCCTGTTTCTTGTATCTTTTGCATATTTAGTTGTTTGAATTGCTCTTTTCTGGCCTGGTGTAACTTTTTTCATTGCGTTCACTTCTAGCTCTCATTCCCATTCTAGTGAGTCAAGTGTTGTTCTGGAACAAATGCAATTAAGATAGACAATTATTTTCCAAATAATCATGCATTTTTAGTATTGTTGGTAACTGCTTGTGGTCAGAGCACTTTTAAATTCAGAGGCTGACATACTGATGCACATTGACAAAGGGACCACAAGCTCATGTTTCTCTTGCCAGCCTTCTTCAAATATCAGGTTACATTGGTACAGCAAAGGTCTGAAACCAAGCCACACAGTGACTGCCACACATAGCAGCCAAGAGGACCCAGGCATCATCTACAAGGGACACAAGTTTAAAGTGGGACCTGGGGACCACAGCCACACCTCATTCAGAGCCTTCTCACATTAAGCCACTCAGTTTTTCAGTTTGCCGTTCTAACCATTAATTCATGAAGGATTTTGAGAAACATTGGCTTAAATGTCTGTATATGCACAGAATTGAAACATGTGGCTCCACAGTGCATCAGTCCTCAGGTCTGACTGTGGAATCAGAAACAGGCTTTGTATCTGGTGTTGATTATTTGTTTCAAGCTAGACTTCACCCATTGACACAAATGCCAAATACAAATATTTTCCAGAGTTTAAGAAATTTAAACATTGATTACATGCTGTTAAGTCCCAAGTCTCAACACTGTTTGTGTCTCTTTGCTTGTCCCCTCTGCTGTTCTAAATTATCTATTGCTTTTACTTGCTCATATTGGACTCCATTCATCAATATTTAATATAGGTAAAGAATTGAAATATGGTGATATGCTGAGCCAACAGCTTATTCAATAAATCAAACATGCATGGGAGGCTGCTTTTTCAACAATCAGTCCTGCCTAATTGGCATTTAAAGTATTTTCCTTTGCATCTATTATAAGCGTTTTATGCACAAATGGGTTTATATGTAGTTTTAATAAATCAGCTGATGTCAGCTATACACACACAAATACACACATGTGCTTAGTCATCTAGTTTCCTGCAACCTGCACTGTTGCCAATGTGCTTTGGCTGACAGTAAACTTGTTTAAGGAGCCAGCTTGGGTTGGAGATTTCTATTTGTGATACACTGAGGGTTATTGAGTTACCGACTGCGTGTAAAGGAGAAATTCATTTTTTTCCCTGGTTTCCCTCCACTAACAGAGGGCAGAGATAAGGATCACTTACTGATCGACATCCTTGGAGCTTGTAGGGTGTAGGCAGTGTCTTGCTCAGTGACACTTTAGCAGGGTGATTGCTTACACCCCTCTGGCATAATTCATGATGGCCACAACGGGACATTGTGCCATTTCTGTAGTTCCTATGGAAACTGTTAAGACGGGGACTGAGGGAGAGAGCTAGATGTCATGCTGTCTTTGATTGACAGGGTCCATGTGCATGTGTGTGACCTGTTTCAACTTTGCATAGCTGCGATGCCTCAACAGTGGTCTGGCTTTGACTGAATAAAATACACTAAACTAGATGGAGCTCATCTCTCTCTTGTCTTTCTCTTCTCGTCTTCTCTTGTCCTGGTTCTCCTGTCTTTTCATCACCACCTCCTCCCCATTTATCATCTCACATATTTTATATGTTAGAAGGAAACCATTAAGAGCTCTTTATCCTCTTCCTTTTTCCTTCGTCCCTTTTGTCTTACTTTCCCAGGATTTCTGGCTGACAGGATCATCAGATTTTCTCACTCTGTCTCTCAGAGATAATCAGTGCTCTAGCAGCTATGGTGGTGTGTGTAACGTTAGAAATTAGAGCAGCCCTTAGGTAGATGGCTGAGGGGGATAGAAAGAAGGGATGGAAAGAGGAAGGGATGGATGAAAGGTGGATTAGAAAGGGATGAACTGGGACATCCTTCTGTAATCTCTGCTTTTTTTTTCTGTTATTGAATCTCAGGTTGCTCTTTTCCCTCCCCGTCTCTCTCCTTCTCTCCTCATTCTCCTTCAATCAGAGCAATTCGTCTAATTTTAACTTACGTAAGCCTCATTTTCCTTCTGCCGCACCGTACAAGTAACGATTCTATAGTACAGCACACTTGGGAACATAGTGTACCCTGGCTACTACACACTCATGCAGGCAGATGGAGGGCTAAATAGAGTCTCGGGTTAACACTCAGTCCTTAGCATGGTGGCAGTCATCTCGTTATAAATTGGTCCTATGCTGATTTCTGAGCATGTAACTGGTCCATGGCATTGATCTGTATGTGTGTGTTTGCATGCATTTCACCAATACTTAAACGTCTTTCATACATGTTCGATTTTCGCATTATAACTAAAGCTATGTGCCTCAGTATTGCCATAATTACAAAACTTTGAGGACAATCCACAGGAAACTAAATTTGTTAAATATGTGTTATTATGATGGTTTTTCATGCTCTAATTTCCTGACCCTTAACAATGATTAATCATGATAATAACAGTAGTTCTGTTTTGCAGCCTTAGTACTGTTTGCAAAAAAGAACACAGTCTGTCCAGCTTTAAAATAATTACCTGTTAGTGAAGTTGCAGTAGCTTTCATATTGTCAGCTGCTATGTTTTTACCTATCTGTTCCCCTGCCTAACCCTGCATTCTCACATAATCAGTGAAGCATAGCTGTTTCTATTACATTTTACCTGCTATGTCTCTGCTGTTGGCATAGCATTAAAAGGGGAAGTAGACGACAGCTGATAATGCATAAACTAGAGTTCACAAGAGCCACAGAGAATTTAGTTAATTGCTGAGAAGGTAGCTGTAACTAGAATGTGCTAGACTTTGGGAAAGGCCCTCAGCATATCTGCCATTGTAGTTAATAGGTAACAGATAAAAGAGGATCATCCCAAGAAAAGAGTCTCTGGTTGACTGTCTAGACAGGATGGAGCAAGCACTTTGCATTATTAGCTCATCTGTCTCTGGCCCCAATCTTTTCCACAGTTGCTTGGGTTGTCATATTTCCTGTTTCTGTTGTTTTTTTTTTTTTTATGTATGTCAGTTATTTCCCTTCTCAGTCTCTCTTTAAGCAGTTAATCATCTAAAGCCATAGCAGTGAAACTATCCAGTGTTTAGTTGTCCAAAGAGTCTTTTATGGAAAGCTCAGTATCTCCACTGATTACTATTTGGAAAGATTTCACCATAGCTTAGTCTGTATCAATCAATGCTCTGCAGATCATTGAATTTACTGATGGGGCAGGTTTGGGTGCACATTTGCATTAAAAACAGCTGCACACCCATGTATACATGTGCACATCTGGGCTCAGTGGGGTTTGGACTCTGTTACCTCTGGGTAACAAGTCCAGTATTTAGTTTTTTAGAAAAAAATACTTATGAAAGTCCACAGTGTCTGTCTGTGTGTAAGATAGTCTCTATATTTGCATGTGACTAAAAGGATGTAGTGGCATGTTTGTGGTTAGTTACTACACTATGATTGCATGACTTCTGTGTATACTGTGGGCTTTACCTTCTCTCTTTTTCCTTCCCCTCACCCTCACTTACCTTCCTGCACACTATGCTGCATCTTTGCCAGTCTTACATTCACACGTCTTCCTGCTCCCCACTCCCCTTGCACGTCACCCTCCCACTGGCCCCCTCTCCCCTCTGTTCATCACCTCACCTCATTTTTTTCTATGGAGTGCATGCAGAGAAGGTAAATGTGTCGTGAGGATTTTTTAAATTTTTTTATTTTTATTTTTTTACATCTGTCTCCTAAGGGACAGATGTCTCCACAACAAAAACCCATCAGCTGGGGTATGAAACAACGAGGATGTGCGCTACCTCTTACACTTCGCCCATCCTTTGCACTTGTGTCTGTCTGTTTATCACATTTATGTACCTAGCTTTGAATGTGTTTTGGATTTTATTGGTTCATTCATTGCATTTCCTTAGTTTTTGATCATTTTTCTGATCTTTTCTTTGTGATCTTTATCCTTCTCCATATGCTCCTCTGTCTTTGTTGTGTCCATTCCCATTCTTTATCCCTTCTTCTGTGTTTAATTTCCAACTCTATATTACTATGTATTGAACTGGCAACCAGAATAACTCATCTGTCACTTATTCTTTTTATTTCTTTCTTTCCTTCTTTGGTCGTATTTTATCTCTTTAGTTTATCTGCTTTTCTTTATCTACTTATTTTCTGAGTAAATCACATCCTTGTGTGAAGTGACATTTGTGCCCCCTGTTTTTTTTTTTTTTTTTTTCCTGTTGAATTGTCATGGTCTTTGTTCTCTAATACCCAGGGACAAGAGTACAACCCGCATATATGATCTTTTAACTAAATGTTGAAATAGGAGAGTTTTCTAATATCTTGTATTAGTGGTAAAACTCTTTTGCT
Organism: Mastacembelus armatus; assembly: GCF_900324485.2. Classification (NCBI taxonomy): domain Eukaryota; kingdom Metazoa; phylum Chordata; class Actinopteri; order Synbranchiformes; family Mastacembelidae; genus Mastacembelus; species Mastacembelus armatus. Next base: position 12,708,756 of record NC_046643.1, on the reverse strand, counting down.
TTGGCATTTGTTTGTCTTTTCTGTGTGCAGAGAGAAATTGCTGTAAATGACGATAATGATGGAACTTGTGAAAATTTAGTATTGGCATGTACGAAATCAAAGCCTATTTGATTTGCGTAAAAGCAAATCATTATTGTGAACTATTCAATTCCAGATTATAAAATGCCATGCTGATCGCAGTCATGAGCTTTGGTTTGTGAAGTATCGTGCTGTAAACAAACGGGGCCTGTGCAAACAGTTGTTTGTCCAGTTTTCTCACACTTTGTGGCCAAATGCAGCATTTTGGCTATGTGTGTGCAATCATCTCTCAATTTCTCACATATTGAGCTTACAGCCATGTCGCAGCAGGAAATTGACACATTTTGACACCGTACTGTTCTAACTGAAGCGTAATCGGAGCTCACCACCTTTCAGTGGCTGTGCCAAATGCATTGTGGGTGTCCTCCAGACATGATCCTATCATCCCTTACTTCAGTCTGGTCCATGACAAATTGACAAATAATACCAGGATATCACATTTCTTCTATCACTGCTCCTCATCGTTATAAAGAAGCTCATGCTCACACATACAGAATAACACATGTGCACCGCTATCTCTGTGAGGGCACTATTTTCTAAATGCCCAAAATTCCCTAGACCCATTACTCTAAACTTTAGCATCACAACTACACAACCCCAACCCTGACCAAAATTAAATTTTAATTGTAACCCTCAAATCAAGTGTAACCCTCAAAAACACCCAAACTGGTCCTGACAATGTATACCCATTCAAATACGCACACACATGCACTCACACTCACTCTCAGCGGCACTAATCATCTAAGGCCACGCTATCTAACTTGCTAGTTCATATGGCTCCTGACAGTCTAGGACTCTTACGGTTTGGGTATGTCTGAGCGTGTGCCGACATGGTGTGTGTGTGTGTGTGTGTGCGTGTATGCATCTGTGTTGTGTATGAGGAAGGCAGTGTGACAAATAAGCCCATCGCCTTCTCACAGACATCCACTTCTTTAATATTCTCCTCTTTCCCTCGCCTCCCTTGACACACACTGTGAAATAAAGAGAGAAAAGAGACAAGCGAGGAGAAAAATGAGAGAGACATCTCGAAAGCTTTGTGCACCACAGAGGAATGCAAGCACAACATAGAGGAAAAAAGAGAAATGGGAAAATAAAATGGTGGAAAGTGAGAAAGTGACAGAAGTAAAACAAAAAAATGAAAAAAGATAGGCTGATAAAGGAACTTAAGTTGTTCTTTGGCACGGTGTAGTTGTTTTGGCAGACGGTTCCTCTGTATCTGGCTATTATCAGCTGCCATTGACAGCCCTGGTTCTGCTGAATAGATGGTTTAATTATCTTTCACTATTTCCCTGCAAAATAAGAACCATCACTGGTGTGTATATGTGTATCGGTGACTTTTACATTTACACGCAAACACGGTACATGCAAGTGATTATAATGGGCTCCCACCCATTCATAGAACAAATGTTTAGTGAACCCTTCCTTAGTGTAGGATAACGTAGCAGCTTTCCAGTCTCACAGGCTTGGGATGTATTGGGATGAATGATTATCAGTCTGTGTTTGTGTAACCAATTCCTTCCATGTATTTCCTAATGTGTAACAGCTTTGGATTATTTGCAATCAGTGTGATTTATTGTACATATAAGTCCAGCGGTTCTTGTTTTTCATGTGAACATGGGGCATGAAATCTGACAAACTGTATTAACTTACCTATTATCTCAGGCAGTAACGGCAGTCTTCTTGTCATGGTCACCCAGCCCTGTCCATTAAGCACTGGTACGCTCAACTGTAATTAAATCCCACATATATCATTGACTCTATCCCTCCTTGTTGTTTTCTCATTCACAGACCTCGTCTCCAGGCACAGAGGAAGTTTGCCCAGTCGCAGCCCAACTCCCCCAGCACTACACCCATCAAAGTGGCCGACTCAGGCAGCCTGGCCACCGTGCCCTCTTCTTCTCTTTCGTCACTCTCCTCTTCATCCCTGTCCTCTTCCATTCAAGACCTGTCGAGGCGCAAGCCCAAGACAGAGGACTTCCTCACCTTCCTCTGCCTCAGAGGTAAGACACAGCAGAGTGGAGCAGATGGGGACATAATTGCATGCACACCTAGGAACAGTGTTATAGCTGGAGTGATGCTGATGAACACAGGTCTTTCATACAGGTCCAGGATGCGTGTCTCTGTCAGAAAGCCAAACTATGTACCTTATTACCTCTTGAGACTGGACAACATTTTGCTGCTGTTTGGCTGTCTTTGGACAGGCCTGCAATATTTTAATGCCTAAAAGCAAACTCACATTCACATTAGTAGTCACTGACCTATAGTACATGCAGTTCAGTGCTGATGTTTGGTTGTATGTTTGAGATGAATTGTCTTATATAAACATCTAAAGGGAAAGCTAAACTGAGGCTAAGCGCTTTGCTGTGCTCTTTATTTTAGACTTGCATCACCTGCACACATAAGCAACTTGTGATTGCATTTAGTTAAGTTTTGTTAAGTCAGCAGTGGTCACCCTCCACTCACTCATATACACACTCGTGCTACAAATAACTGCATACTCGCTCAAGGCTAAGATTATCCTGCATTTCATCAGCTTACACATCTCCCCTCCTACCTTTCAACAACTATCTCTCTGTTTAACACCCTGCCTATCACCTTCTACCACAGCGGCTGTTCAGGAGAAGACTACTCACGCAGTCACACACCCTGCACTACAAACACTACGCAGGTTCACTGACATCATGCAGCACTTTTGATGTCAAATGAACTGCAAAAGCCCCGGCACAACAATTAGCAGGAGAGTTTGTTTGGTGTGTGTTTGCGCAGCTCTACTTTGTCACACACAGCAACGTTGTTTATTGGGAATGTCTTTACATGGAGAACTCATTGTGTTAAATGCAGCCATCAATGGGCTGTATACAACCATTTAAACTGCCTGTAACTCAACTTAACTAGGACCCTTCTTCTAATATTCATGTTACTCATGATCTCTGCTCTGCTGGCCATCAAACACAGAAGGCTAGTTCACTGCCAAGCTTCAGCTCTGAAGTCCTTTCTGACCAGTAAGAGTATTATTATGGTTGGACTAATATGGACTATAATAGTTGACATGCAGAGGAACATTCCCTTTTGTCTGTGTTGCAGAAAATATATGCACTTTTAAGGGGAGCCAACACTGAACTTCAATAAGCAGTTAAAAGGATAAAACAGTTGTTGTTGGCTGATTCTACACTTCAGTATATCCTTGTCTGGTGTTGATGCTAATCTTGTAACGTACCATGTAAGTAGACTCCTAGGGATATAGACCCACACAAGGTGGAGGAAGAATGAAAGAAGCGCATTGACCTTCTGCAAACTTCAATAAATCACAAGCTTTACCTCCCATTCACTGATGTTTTAAATCTTGCTTTTTCTTCAGAAATATGACAGAGGGGTGCTGTTTGTATTCAAGGCCTGAATGAAGAAAAAAAAAAGAGTTTAGGACATTTTTCAAACAACCTTGACACTGGCTGCTTCTTCTTTTTTTAAACATTTCCTTACAACCAGAATGAACTCATTTAGAAGACAAAACCCTGCGCTTCAGATTAATTTACTGTTATCTTTATTAACCTCTGCCCATCTCACAAAGTAGGTTAACACTCAGGAGTGCCAGATTTACATTCCAGCCCATTGGGATGTGATGGCTATACGTTGCTGTTCTGACGAGAATATTTAACCTTACAGGGCTCATTCAAGAATGTGTAATTTGAAATTGCTAAAACTGACTTGAAGCCTTTGGTGAGGAGGAGCTTTGATTTGCATATACAGGCCGAGATGTTGCATAACGTTGTGATGTTCCATATGCTTCGGAGTTGAGAAGGTGAGATTATCCTAATCTAAGGGTGCCAAACTAGTTTAGCACCCACTGCTAGGCCAATGGGGTGCAGATAGCTTGTCCTGACTGAGCTTTGCTGCTTTCTTCCTTCTGTATGTAAGGTTAGGAATGGTGCTGACTTCCAGTCCTCCTGTGTGCACGATCTGAGCTACTCCACTGTGCTACTAATGCTAATTTTAGAGCTAGGCAGCTAAGCTAAGAACTGAACAGTTTTCCACTGGGATTTTTCCACTCTGCCGCTCCCTGCTTTACCCCTGTATTTAAAGAGCCAGTTCAGCTTTCTGTGTATAGTATGTGCTGCATGTGTGTTTCTACTATCCATGCTGTGAGGATGGCATTTTCCTGTGAAGGCTTTTTCTGCTCTGTTTTTCCCATTGGCCTCTCATATGACCCATATGCTGGGACCCTTACCAAGAGAAGGGACATGGGAGAATGTCAGCAGAGCCCTTGAGGTTGTGTGTGTGTGTGTGTGTGTGTGTGTGTGTGTGTGTGTGTATTCAAGCGTGTGCATGAGTGCAAATCCATGTTCACTACCGATGTTGCCTGTTCTGCTTTATCTTCTGCATGCCCAGCCGTTGTGAGTTAACGTGTGTGTGTGTGTGTGTGTGTGTGCGTGTGCGTGTGTGTGCGTGTGTGCGTGCGTGCGTGCGTGCGTGCGTGTGTGTGTGTGTGTGTGTGTGGGCACACATTCAGAATCCAGGATATATGATGAGACACAGCCTATGAGGACATTTAGGCAAGCCTGGTTAATCTTTTCAAAGGGACTCAAATCTTTGATATCATCTGAAACCCCCAATCCACTTTTAAGATTTTGATACCCGTCTCTGGTGATCTGACCACCACACACATTAGGCTCCTTCATGTCTGCTCCCCAAATTCATCCGACAGAATCGCTAGCCATAGTATGGAAATCTCAACCCAGGGCAAAACATTTCTACCCTGAAACTCCATTAGTGGTGATTTCTGGAATTTATGCCAGGTCAAATGTTCACACTGTGTGGATACACCTATACACCCCCACACCCACTGCAATATTTGCTTATCTTATCTGGTAAACATTATGCATCCACTCCAAAGGCTTCTAGCCATCAGTCATTCTGACTGCTACATAAAAGCAGTTAAATTATGAAGGATTTCAGGCGATAAAGAAGGAAAAAAAAAAAAAAAAAAAGAATGTTGTGAAAGCAGGACTCTTGTATCTCACTGTGTTGTGAAATCACAGCTAACTTTTCCATCCTTTTGTATGTTGCCTGTGTACTTTGTGGCTAGACTGAGCTTGTAAGTGACATTTTATTCTTTTGGGATTTTTTACAATATAATAATGAAGCGGCTGGCTCTTAGTGGTATTGCTGAGGAAAAGTTATTTTTAATTCCTCCAGAGGGTTTTTCTGATTATTCTGATGCAATGTGGGAGTAACCAGACAGAGAAGTGAAAAACAAGATTTCTGTCCACTGTATAGAAGCATGCACGCACCATGTATGATCACCACCCACACTGTTTCAAGCATTTATTTTGAAATTATCTCACTGTCTATCTCTTTCTCCTGCAAACACACACACACACACACACACACACACACACACACAGAGACACGCAGAGTGTTCAGTCCTTGTCTGTGTTCTCAGAAGGGTGTTTATGTGTGGTCCAGGCCTGTAGTTGGGCTGTTTATATCCATGGAGAAAGCCATTTGGGTGGTAGCCAGCCAGTCTGCCTCTGGCCCTGACTGCCTCTGGTAACCTAGAGGGTGTAGTGCTGCTGCTGGGAGGGTGGGGGCAGCACTGAGAGGAGGAGGAATGGAAGACACTAATAATCAAATGCTAAGTGCTGGCATGCTTCAGGGTTTCCAAGTCATCCAAGGGTATCATTTTAAATTGGGTTACCCAATATTTAAGTTAATACCACAATGGTTCAAAGATGATTGTTGTCATGGATGTGAGCTACATCATTTAAAAGTGCTATTTGCTGATTTCTGACTTTTATTTAGCATTTTTTGCAAGTAACCCTTTGAGGGAAATGTATGATTTGTGAGCTATGTAAGTAAAATTTGACTTTGACATGCACACTATACACATTGCATAAAAGAGATAAGAATAGATTAGGGAGTAAATGAATAACTCTCTGCACACACCGTCTTTTACATAAGAGTCATTTCCAGGAGAGTGTGTGCAGACCAATTTGCCCTCTGGGCCTTCTTCCATACCTGCCAGCCCCAGTGTGGTGCCTCTCTCTGAGGTTTAGCAAGGCCAGATTCTCTGCTCTGCTTACATAACCTTGTAGCTCTGACCCACTGAACCAAAGACCTTGGATTATTAGTACGTGATTACATGTGTGGGACAAATGTGGGCCTTTCACATTTATCTTTTTCAACGGGAACACTGCCTTTGCTGAGTATTGTGTGGGACCTCCATCTTTGTAGCTAGATTGTTGGATTTGATTTTCTTTTATGGTATTTTTATTGTCTTTGAGAATCTCTCCTAACTAGAAACACATTTTCACTCCTGGAAATAAGATTGCAAGTCCAGCAGCTACTCATGTGTCTCTCACGTGCATTGCTTTTCTGACAACTGAATTTCCCTCAGGGATGAGGTACTTTTCTCTCCCTCTGATGTATGATTGCTGTTTGATTAAAGCCTGGAAACTGTTTGTGTAGATTTGTTATTTTCTTGTCACTGATGATGATATGCAGAATTTGGTAGTGCAGCACTGACTGATTCCGTATTCTCCTCCAAAAACAGAGCCACAGTTAGCAGGGTTAATGGTTTTGCTGACATCTAGGAATGTCAGTTGGAGATGTAATCCCTAATCCCCTTTCAATCTCTCTTACCGTTTTTTTTTTTTTTTTTTTTTTTTTTACCCTCCCCCAAGAGACAGATGAAGAGTTTTGGCAAACCTCAGTCACAGGAGATAACTTTTCCTCTTCATGCTAGAAAACCTACATTTGTCTGGCCTTCACCTAAAAACAGTGCTCACACTTCCTCTGCACACGTTTTTGTCGAAGTCAGCACGTCCACATGTCCCTATAGCTGCTAAACCCTCCTGATTGACTATTTAAATTGTCCTCATTGTTTCAGTTCCAGTTAAGAGGACAAAAGAAGGGTAGCCAGAGAATGGAGTGTTTGTAATTATGGCCCCCCACCCACCCAAGAGCCGCATTAAAAATGACAATCCTAATAGACTCTTTCAGACCTAATTATGGTTCGTCTGCGGTTGCAATGAGGTGGATGAAAAGCTGGTGTAATTGGAGGATTGGGCTCAAGCACTGTTGGAGATCTTTGAGGAGGACTGAGTTGTGTTTTTTTTTTTTTTTTCACGGTGCATGTCTGAGTAATCTGTGTGTTTTCTAAGAACTGATAGATTCGAGGGTTCTGTGCCAGAGATGAGAGGTTCAAATCACTGCTATCAGCCCCAGAAATATTGCTGCCACTCACGTATTTTGGATGCCAGTGGTCAGTTTTGGACCACTTGATCTGTTTGGCAGGCTCACTCTCTGTCTTTCATTATTTGTTCCCTCTCCATTCTCCCTCTCTCCAGAAACCGAGTTTTATTTAGAGGATCTTGAATATATTAGAGGGCACATTTGAGTGCTGCTGTCACATCTGTTGCTGACTGTTGTCTGCTCTTTATCTTCTGCCATTTCTTTTCTTTCTGGTGCATTAAAAATCTCTTTTTACTCTGGGTCCTCTGTTTTCTTTCCCAGTGGCAGTGGGAAAGCAAAGTATGGCTGATATGTTTTTTTTTTATGTCTTCCTCAGGACCTTGTAGTCAATGAATTTAATCCCAAACTTCAATGTCTTCAATGTTAAATTAGAAGAATAGAAGTAATTTAAAACAACACGTTTCCTTTTCTGTGTTTTTGCATTTTTTTTCTCTTCTTGATATCCACTTCTCTGCACCCGCAAAACAAACATACACTTCCCCATCTATTTCTGCCCCCAGGTGCCCCTGTGGTCTGTTTGCCATTGGCCCGCTGACCCTTGTACAGGGCAGTAAATTACAGCCATTTAGCTAATGAAGCGAGTCATTAGAAGCTGATCGGGCCAGTGTGTGTGCTGCCTTGGTGTGTTTGTTTGGTCTAAGAGAGAAGCGTTTGCTCTGCCGCCAAGATAAACGAGGTGTCTGTGCTGTGTTTGTTCGTGGGCATGTGTGTGGCTTTGTGTATCTGTTTTCTGTTTTTTTTTTTTTTTTTTTTTTGTTTATGTGTGCGCTGTGGTCACCAAATTCTCAAGGCTTGATCCACTGGTTAAAAACAAGAAAACTGAACATTGCACTGCTGGGCCAGTCCAAATACTTACAATATAATTGGTTTATGAATCTTATCTCAGATGTTGTATGATATAAACACAAACTGGGCATCAGAACTTCTAGATTTAACCTGCTTGTAGAGAAACAGCCACCACCACATGGGTAACTATGGATTATGGAAAATCCAGACATTCAGTGTTGTGGAACAATTACTTTTTGCCCTATAGACCTGCTTTAGAAGTTAAAGAGAGCAGGTAAACTCTATTATTATCTGTTCAGGGAATCTGCTGCTACTACAGGTTTTTTTTTTTCTCTCCAGCTCTCTGAGGAGATAATTAGAAACTGGCAGAGCTGCAGTGTAAAAAGTGTGATCCAAGGCACAACAAGATTTATTATTACCAGGTTTTACTTTTTAGTGTTTGGAAAGCTTTGTACAAGCAGGATATTTAAACTAAGCTTGCAAAATAAATGGGAAGTGACATGTGAAAACCACAGGTCCCCCCCCGACTGGCCAGTAATTGTCACTTACTTTAAGGCGAACAGCATGTGTTTTGGAAAGGAAAGAAAGTTGGAATAATCGAATCAAACTTTATTTATAGTGCATGTACACACAACATTAAAAACAGACAAACACACAGATAAACAGCAAAAATCCTGCATGGGATAAAAAGTAGAATAGGGATTTCTGTATGTGTTTTCAACACAAAAACAGAATCAAAATCGACATTGTTTGAAAAGTTGATTTGTAGCAGTTTGGAAAAGAAAGAAAAGAGATTCTGTAGCTTTCACCTTCGCTGTTCCCAGGAGGACTCTTACCTTCTTTTCATTAATTTCTGTTTTGTTCTGTAGTGTAGACTATTTAAAGTAGTACAGTATGTACCGTTGTCTGTGTGGCACTGGTTAGCACCAGTGAAGTATTGCATCATCTCCCTCCACAACCCCCCACTCAGGTCATTAAGAACGCCCAGACTTAGACACACACACACACACACTCACACACTGTGTAGTGTATACAAGCTAAGCTCTTTACTGCAAATATGTATATGTGTGTAACATTGCACAGTTATTGATTACACAAGGCTGGCTGCTAAATAATTATTCTGCCCGTAGCAGCTTCAGCGCAGTTACATTATTCTTAGCGATGAACTAATGAATGAGCATAATATCTTATCCTGAAAGCTGTTGTGCTGATACAGATCTACTGATTTTACTTTTAGAATTTTGCTGCTAATTTCTAGCTTGTTCTGATATGTAATATTTCCTTTGTGGCATAAATTGAACTATTTTGTGTGCTCATACTTATCTCTATATTTTAATTGAGCCACTTAAAAATGTATTGAATGTGTAAAATCTAAAGATAAGTTTTCAGCACCCTTCAAAACAACATGCTAATTAAATAATTAGCTCTGCTAATTTTTAATTTAATCCAAGTCTTTTTTTTTTAAGTGCTTGTGTATAGGTTAATGCAAGCTAGTTGGATTCTGCCTGTTTTTTAGTGGCTAAAGATTATTTAATTGACATATAATCACACGTAGCTTCTTGTGAAGGCCCTTTAAATACTGTGGCCCTTAAAAGGGTAATAAAAACCACAGTAGCTGCTCATGCTATGCAATCGATTTAGTCATAAAGGACTCACAACTTCATAAAATCCAGTGTTTCCTGCTCATAAACAGCCAGATTTAATCAAAGCTATTTGGAGGTTACACAACAACACATTCTAGTTAACTATAAACCCCCAGCAACAAACTTACAGTTGTTGAACTGCAAAGCCTAATTTTACAAAACTGAAAACTTTGCCAATCGTGCCCACCTTTCTTAGTTACTCAAGGTTACTCGCACATCCATCCTAAAGTATACAGGGAGAAATCTTCTGTCTTCATACTGATCTTGCAGATGCAGCTCATTGTCAATCCAATATGAGAAACAAGTGAGAAGATCTTGTATTTTTTTTATTCCCACATCTGTGTGACTGAACCAGCTGTTTGCACACTGGTTTCCAAGTGTAACATTCTGAGATTTAATAACTTAGCTTTGGGCTTTATGACCTTTTTATGAGAGCAGAGTGTGCATCTGCATTCAGCTAACTAAGGTAACATCACAGACTACACGCAGCCAAACACCACTGACCTCCTTCCAGCACGCATTGAGCTAGATTTCACAGAGATGACAATGAAAGCGATTGAGTGTGACAGAAAAAGGAAAGCAAGAGAACATCAATTGGAAGAGTAAAAGTGACAGATTTGGGATTAGTTCAGCAGCGAGAGGGAAGAGAGAGAGAGAGAGATACTCTGGTTTCTAAATTAACTCTTTTACAGAGTTTTATATTTGAGCATATGTAAAGTGTGTATGTCTCAATAAAAATGTCACCATCAAGAGTCTCTGCAGAAAGACATCTTGTTACATACTCCAGTGGTCTGGCTTCAGTAGTAGATTTCTGAATATTAATAATATGTCATCCCATCTCTCATTCCTCTGCAGTGCATATGCTAATACTACTGCTGTTGCTAGAACCAACTCTACTACGAAAGTCTTGCAATGGCATTTACAAAACACTGTAGAAAGCAAAACATTTACAGGACAAACACAAGGAACAAATGTCAAGGTTTGCTGATAAATGGTGAATCCAGAGATGCAGCTTATTATAAGTGTGATTCAAAAGGCAACAGAAGTTTATCCTGAGTCACACCAAGTGCAGATGTTCTCAAAGTAAAACTGTCAGTCTTTTGCAGACAGTATTATGATGTTTTGCTGTGTATCACCTTGATTAGATTTGTGCATTTTTAGTGTTTGAGTGAGTGTAACAATGATGCTGCTATGTACAGAGCAGTTTACACTGCATCAATAGGCCACCAACTGAGATAATGACAGGTGGGAAGAAAACAGCAGCACAATCGCCATTATTCACAAACCCATGAACAACTTCTATTTTTACATTTATATTCCACCGCCTACACGTTGATGTTGATTTATCTGTAATGGTCTGAGATTAGAATGAAATAAAAAAAACATTTTCATATATGGACAGCTGGGGCTCTAAATAAGTTGTATTGTGTGTTCAACCTGGATACTGTCTTGGATATATAAATAGCAAAGCTGTGTTTTTCACAGCTTTTTTTGTATTTCAGATTGTCATTTTTCATTTCCCTTTCTCTCATTCCTGCCCCTCCTCCCCCAACCTACCTCTTTATTATTCATCTCACTGTCTGTGTGTTGCTTTCTCCTCTTTTCCATCATCTCTCTGCGCTCAGGTTCATCGGCACTGCCCAGCAACATGGCCTACTTCGGAAGCTCCCAAGAGGAGGAGGACCTGGAGGAGGACGAAGAAGAGGAGGAGGAGGATGTGAGGAACGGAGGTGGTATCCACGCTCACGGCGCGGGAAGCAGGGAAGCCTCGACCTCCTCCTCCTGCCACTCCACACCCCGCAAGTGCAAGCTCCCTGCAAGGCAGCCGCTCAACGGGCACGGTAAGGACAGGCCTGGCGCTTAGAACCAAAACACGCCACATTTTTTTTCCTAACACACTTTGAGGTAAGGAGTATTTTCATGTGATCTAATGCACTATGTGAGGGAAAAACTGTAAGAGTATGGAAACATCCATTTTGGAAAACGATGTGGAGAAAGTGAAAGATGGAGAAATGCAACAGTAAAAGAGAACACAGGCCAAACAGAAGCACGGAATGAGTCATGGGACAGAAGACAGAGTAGGATTACTTTTGTGCGTGCGTGCGTGCGTGCGTGCGTGCGTGCGTACCCCTGTATGTGAGTGCATTTGAGAAATTTCCTACACTTTTACTCTTGTTTTCCACTGCAGAGACAGGGTAAGTCACATGGGATAGCAGTGCAGCACACTCTCTTTCCACCCCAATTAACACTTAGCTTGCAAAGCCCTAACAAGGTGTTTATGCACATGCTGCAACAGCTGGCCCGGACCCTCCACACACACACACACACACACACACACACACACACACACACACACACACACACACACACACATTGGTTGAATATTCGTACACACACTTGTGCTCAACATTGAGAACATTGCACTTGCAATTGCAGCTATGTGAACAGATGCACACACAGTCCCACCACTGATGACCAGTGCAGTGCAGATTTCTTCATCTCATCATTCTGCTATCCAATATAACACCTGATTTGATTTTGATTTAGATTTATAAGGTGGACTTTTTTTTTCAGTTTACACAGTAAAACATGTACTACTTTAATAGATCAGAAAATTTCTCCTGTGTCCCATTTTTATTTACAGTTGCACAAAATGATTTTGTCCATGTCCATCTTGTAGTATTGAATCTACAGTTTATTTTGAAGAGCCTTAAAAGAATGATTCAAACCTGGAGTCCTTCCCTCCCTGGGAAACTTTAGAGGCATTCAATCCTTGTGGTGAGGCGTTTCCCATGAAAAAAGGGCTGGACTTGATAGTTCCTCCTTTCCAACCACCCTGACTTCCCACCCCCAGTCTCCACCACAAAAGTTCAAGAGGTGAACGCTTTGCTGAGCTTTTTGCTCTGTCATCCTCTCAAGTGGAATGTGGAGGAGAGAGGGAGGGAGAGAGAACAGAGAGACTGGTGGGATTAAAAGAGGAAGCTGGAGAGAGGTCCATAGATTTGCTTGCATTGAACTTGTGGAGAACTGTGCACTGTCTTTGTATATAGCTCATTGGTTGTGCCTGCCCCCCCAACAGACAAAGCGTTACATAAACTTTTATCTCATTCTTACAGGAACATCTATAGCTGCAGCTCGAAGCATCAACAAAACATTTACACATATCAGCATAAGAAGCACGAACAGCAGAATAGTGAAACCACTTTGAACAAATCCAGGCTTGTTGTGTGTATGAGGACAACTTATTCTCCCGTCTTATCTCACACAACACTGTTTGCAAAGCACCTTGGTGCCTTCGCTGTGATATGCTAAATAAATAGATAAGACGGAAAGAGGTAGATATACTTTGCAGGGGGACAATTGAGATGAGGAGGTTAAGGACACTGAACTGACGTTTGTCTATGCGTAGGTGTGCACATAGTCAAGACTGGGTCATTTCTTCAGCGAAGAGACTGTTTATACTGCACGGGATATCAGACACACACACACACACACACACACCTCAGTACATTTTTGTGGCATTAAGATTAGTGTCAAACAGGATGCTATAATATGCAATTTGGGCCACTCTCCAGCATGGGAGGCAGTTGAGAAAAAGGATAAATAGAATTAGCGAAGAAGAGAGTAACATTTTATCCTCTGACTTAAAGAGAGACAGGAAAGGCCCTACATTGCCGGCCATTTATCAGTGCGCCATCTCTCCACTTCTCTCTCTCTCGGCCTTGTGCCATGTTGACATAGCTAAATTAAACAGCTTTTATTAGGCTCGGTTTCTTGCTTAGCTCACTTCATGAAATGTCAGATTTTTTTCCCCCCCCGTTTTTCATTGAACCAGGGGCCCCAGAGACCCACAGACGCTCACTTGTGGTGTGGAATGGGTACACACATGCAGTATAATAACACACACATATACATACTTTTGCAGACAGAAACATACACTGATCCTTAAAATTGTACTGTACATACAGATCATCTAACAGCACTGCACTTTCTGAAGACTACTGTTTATGTTGTGTACTGTAAATGCTCTGTGTGCTTGTGCTGTGGCCTCCAGTCATTCTTTCCATATAGCCTGTTGCTATTAAGATGCACTGAAACTTTAAATCAGGCCTCATAAACGCTAAAGAGAGGGCTGTTGAATGTGTATGTTAATTGCTTCGCTCCTGTTCAATTCGCTTAGTATGATCCCTAAAGGTTGATGTAGTCTCCATCCATTTTGAACAGCTTCACTGACATGTAATACAAAGACGTTTTCATACACACATAATGTCCTGCATATTTTACTGTTCGAGGACTATATGTTTGCCCAGAGCCTGTCACTCCAATGTTTGTGTGGGCTTTTTCCACTTGATCATGTGGTTTGGTGCCAGGGCACACACTGGCATTGGCACAGGTAGTTGGCAGCCTGAAAAAGTTGCCTTATTTTTGCATTTTATGTATTTATATTTGTAAACATTAGCAACTTTATAGGAGGGAGGGTCATTTGTTAAAAAAAAAAAAAAAAAGTGGATCACAGTGTTTCATGTTTCATGTACTCAGAGAATCATTTCTAAAACCAGTTTATCAGCAGTGATCACAGTCAATATTGCTGACTTGTGTAGCTGCACTATCATTTCCACAGGAGTTTTACATTTGACACTAATATTAAATTTGTCCTAATCTGTATTTAAAAATCACCTCCCTTATATTAATTAAACTAACACACCTGATTCCTGATTCTCTTCCCCTTCAGTGTTCAACAGTCATGGTAAAGCAGGGACCAGGGAGAGTCCAAGGCCCAAGGCGGGAAGTCACGGCAGGGATGCGCCTGCCCCGCCATTGCCACCTCCTCCACCTCCCCCTCCACCTCTGCTGAGGGAGCGCAGTGAACGGGTGGAGGCACAGGAGCATGCAAGGGTCCAGCACGCCATGGCCAGCGGTCGAGGCTCAGCCAATGGGCTGCCACTGAGGAGAGCTGCTGAGGAGCTCCGCAAGCAGGTACTGTGTGGCTGCACTTTCACTAAGATGACAGAACTGTGACATCTACAAATTACACAGAAAGGAAAAAGGAAAGCATGGAGGCAATTCTAAAGCTTTCCAGCAGGGCTTGGAAAATGTGATAGTAGCATCTATGGAAAGTATGCTACTGTAGGGACATTTCCATGGCAGGTAAATGGTTTGTATTAGGAGTTTTGTGACTGAAGATACTGTGGAATATTTTCTATTAATCGGCCTGAGGTGCAGCTTGCCTGTTCGGTTATTATGCCCATTTGAAACCCTCCTATCTCTGGACTCCTTTCCCATATCTGCCACATCCTCCTTTTATTTTCCTCTGAATGATTTCTCCTAACTACTTCTGTGCTTTTCTCGTCTCTCTCCTATACTTTGTTTTTATTGTTCACTCTTCTTCTTGCCTTCTCCACTCTCTTCCTTTTACTCTTGCTCCTTCTATCTTCTTACTTCTCCCCCTCATAACCTCTCCTCTCCTCCATTGTGTCTGGGAGAGTGATGATTGTGTTTTGGCCTGCCGCGACTGCAGCTATATATAGTAGTGCTGGCTAGGGGCTGTGAAAGCCTGCCTCCCTCACCATGGCACTTAGCTTAGGTTTCAAGGAACCCCGCAATGTGAAAAAAAAGAAGAGGATTAGGAAGAGGAAGAGAAGGAGCAGCAGTGGTTTGAGTCAGAAAACTGGAATTCGTGTGATCACCCTAATCAGAAGGAATGGTCTGCCAGGGTGTTCTTTTCTCTGTCGTGTTCTCAAGAGCTCCCAGTTTTGCTGCTTTTTCTTCCTTTCGTGTCTTTTCCTTCACTTCCCCTGCTTCTTGTCCAATGCCCTCTGTCCAGTGTTGTTGTTGTTGTTGTTGTTGTTGTTGTTGTAATTGTAATGTACTGCTACTGATGCAGACTCAGGCATGTGTTTCAGCTTTTTAAAGTGTCTGGAATTGTCCAGTAAAACCAACAGTGAATCTCAATGAGAGTGACTGCCTGCCAAGACGAACTTCAGCATCACTTACTCACAAGTCTTTGTTCTACGGCTCTTCCTCCACGCTCTCGCTTTCTTTTTTCAATTCACCGCCGGCACCCTGTGTTACCTTGCTTCTTTCTCCCTTTCTCTCTTTGACTCTCCAGCTCTCTGTCTGTCCTACTCCGTTTCTCTTCATGCTCCACCGTCTCTCTCCGTTCTTATGTCAAACAGACAGATTTTGCCCTTGACAACATGGCTCCAATCATTTGGAAGGATTAGTGCTTTTTTCTTCCCTTCACTCTCTTTCCAATTAGCATGAACTGTATGTGTGTTAACTGTGTGTTTGAGAGAGACACACACACACACAGTTATACACATGACCAACTGTGAAAATACAGGCTAAGCCATATAAAAGGTTAAGTGATTATATAGCTGTAAAAGGAACTCAGGGTTGTGTGTTTAAAACTGAAGGGTAAAGGCATTATCATAATTTAATTCACCGTTCTCCCTAATTTAATAGTGGCCTGTATCGACAAAAATACATGCACAGTAACAGGAGCTTTTAAAAAAAACTCTGTTTTATGTTCAATTTATTGAATTAAACAAAAGTGGGGATGTCAGCGGAGCAGCTGCACACAGGAACAGACTCAACCTTATTTTGTTGTCCTCATATAAAACAGAAATCAATTCAGATTTGTTTGGCATCTAATAAAACTTCAAATACTCGTTGAAGATTACATAACGTGCCGCTCTACTGTTTTTCTGTTTTTCTTTCTGCTGGCGTGTGTAGGTCCCTCTCGCTGTGTAGGTTTGTGAAAAGGGGGTCACGGCATGTTGTGTTCTATTAGTGGCCGGCTACAGTGACCTTTCTGTAGCTGTTTAAAAGTCAACCTGCCCAGGGCTGCGTCGCATTGCGCCCTAATAAGACAGCAGAGGGGAACGAAGGCTTAAGCTGGATTTATTCCTCGCCGTTGAGGTGTTCTGGCGGTCGCACCGTAAATGACTCCAGCACAGGAGCTGATTTATAGTTATGCTTGTTTTCTGTGTATGAGTTAACCCATTGATTGTCATCACATCACCATATCACTTGATGGATGTGTTGCACGCCGTCAAACCATGTCACACATGCGTAATATATATACCTAAAGTTATGGTGTTTACATGATATCATGCTCCTGATAGAGACAATCATCATTACACAAGAAACTGATTTGCTAGATTACGAAAAAGAATCTCAGAATTTTTTTTCATCTTACATGTTTTCTTAGCTACCTTGTCTATTGTTGTTGGAGAAATGCAGTAAATTCAGGTGAAATATCTTTCTTCTCTCAGTCGGCAGCATTTTGTAAAGGGTTAAACTTTCTCCTGTCCTCTGTCTTCTGGCTGGCCTTCTCCTGCTGTCTGTCTGTCTCTCTCTCCCTCTCCGTTCTTCTCAGGGCCTGCTCCTGCAGATGTTGCCTGTTAAAAATCTTCCTGTCAGGCCTCAGCTGGGCTATAGCAACACATGATGTCATCTAGACCCACCTCCCTCTCCCTCCCATTTCCCTGCTCACGTGCAACCAAAATCCACTCCAGAACAGTCTCCGGCAGCCTGCCTGCCTGTGTGTGTGTGTTTGTGTGTGCTCATTTTTCCCTTTGGTTTCATTGCCTTCTTGTTCTGTTCTTCATTCTTTTCCTTTCTGTTTTAATTCCCTGTGCCAGTGGTTGTTAGGAGGAGGGAACTCCCATCCTTTCTGTCTTTTTTCTTTTCCTTTTTTCCTGAGCACATCAAAACTAGCTCCACCTCACCTGCCTCTTTATTTTGACTCCTGTTTTCTCCTCTCACCATTGAACTCTTGTCATCCTCTTTTTCCACCAGACCAAATAATTAAAGAGTAAAAAGTATGGGAGACTTGCCGAGAACCCCTGAAGAGAGCCAGTCCGCTGAGCCCTCCTGTGGCGAAAAGTGGTCATGGCAGCATCTCTGTCAGACTCAACGCTTTGTCAGCAAACTGTGGTTGGACAAACACTGTAACTGTCTGGGTATCTGTTCTCTTAGCGAGTAGTTACTACTTCAGCATCAACATGCACATTTTGTATTGTTGGAAGCTTGGAGATTATTGTCTGGGTAATTAGATTTTATAGGAAAAATCACAATGACAATGATTGTTGCTGCATTCTCTCTTTCAGCCCTTTCCCTTTCTCTCTCATTTACAAATGCTCCCTCTCCTTTCCATTATGAGAATTGTGTGTGTGTGTGTGTGTGCGTGTGTGTGTGTGTGCGTGTGTGTGTGTGTGTGTGTGTGTGTGTGTGTGTGTTGGAGGAAGTGATTGACGGAGGCAGGGTTAGGTTTCAGTCCCCCCTTATCTTTTAATGGCTTGGTCTTTGTGTCGACACCCTGCCACCTAAGATGACACAATACAATACGTGCGCACGCACATGCGCACACTTATATACACACAAATGTGACACAAGAGCCCTTCAAAGACAAACCTGTCAATGGTCCGGCTGGCACCTCCCTCCTGTGGCGCCCCAACTGTGATTGATAACTACATCTTTCCCAACCTCCCTCCCTGCTTGCCTCTGTGGTTCACTTCCAGCTGGCCTGGCAAAAAAAAAGACACACCGATTTCTCTGAATAGATGTTTTTTAATGATCCGGCTCAGGGCTCCATAATAGCTTATGGTACAAATGTGTCTATGCCGACCTTTGAAGCATTCCTTAAAAAGAGGAAGAGACATAAAGACAAACACATTTGCTTCTTTATGCTAAAACCGCTGCACAAACATGACCTCTAAGCTCAAGCCCTTCAGATACTGGCAACCAAATACTGATCTTTAACTTCACAAGATCCCCGAACAGTTGAGAGAAAACGTAAGGAGCGAGAAAAAGGGAAAAGGAATGAGGAAATCCTGGCAGCACAAAAGTGGGCCATGAAAATAACAGAGACAAGGATGAAGAGAGAGAGAGAAAGAGAGAGAGAGAGACGTATATTCTTCAAAATGCATATAAAGGAAGAGTAAGTGGAACAGGGGAGATGCAGAGTGAATGAGAAAGAATGAACCAACACAACACAAATAAACAGAAATCCAGTGGATTTTTGTTCTGAATTGGTCGTCAGGCTTTTCACACTGGGGGAGGGTGACCATGTTTTTTCCCACAGCTGTAGCCTGCGAGCCAGCCATGGAACCAGACACCGCTGTTCCAAACCTCTGATCTACAGCTGGGGGCCTCAAAGACTTCACACACATTCATGTTCACATACGCACTCTATTCGCCTCACATGCACCCACATACACACACGGAGGACCTTTATTCATAGCAACTGAATTATAGCATTTAAGGAAACCCATAGCAAATAAAAGGCTGTTTTTATGTGCTTGGATGGGATTTTATTCCATGCCATTGACCCCACCTCTTACCTCATACTCTCCAGCCATCTGCTAGCAGAAATCATGCAGCCATCCCGTCTTTCCATCTCACATCGTCCATCTCTCTTTTTTTCCCCTACTCATCCTGTTTTCATTTGCACCTTTTTCTAAATCTCAGCCTTTGTGTAGTGTATATATAGTTGTCTAGTTCATAACATTGAACAGTGTTTGAAAGTATAGAAATTTAGACACTTGATTGGTTCCTTAATAAATATTATAGGATTCTACAAATACCACAGGCTTTTTGTCTGTTCAGCCAGAATCTTAATGTTTGGCCCCTTCATTGTGGGCTGCAGGTGGGTTCAGTCCCTTGCATGTGTCCTTTACTTTGATTGTAGAAGATTATCTGAGTGTGGGTATATTTTAGGAAATACATCACCTTTCTTTCTGGCAAAATTAATGGTATTTCTGTTACTCTGAGCACATGATTGATCCACAGAAGTGTGAATTAATTCCTTATTTTGTTCACTAATGTGTTCATTCTGTCTCTCACTCTTTCTGTGGGTCTTAGGTCTCTAAAGTGAATGGGCTGACGCGAGCGGGCTCGGCACAAGCTGTCGGTTCTGCCAAAAAGAGCCGTGACTTCCGACTGCCGTCCAAAACTGTGAAGAAGTACACAGCCACCGTGTCCAAGGGCCACGTCACCTACACCAAAGCCAAACAGAAAGAACTGGGCAAGAAAACCAAACTCAGCAGCAACAACAAACACAACAGCAGCGCCTCGGCACCATCGTCAGCGAACAATCACAATCAGCACAGCCAGCCAGCAGCCAGCAATGGGCTGGCCAACTCAGGAAAAGCAGCGGCACCAGCCCACCACAGCAATGCAAAAACCCGCAAACAGGTGCTACTATCCAATGGGCTGCACAATGTGGCTGCCAGCGCCCGCCTCAATGGCCGGCTAAATGGACAGAGGCACAACACCGTGGCCAAGGAGGATGGGCAGAAACGGTGGCAGCAGGGCCAGGGAGAGTGCCCAGGTCGAGAGGGACTGCGTAATTCGAAGCGGCGTTTGGAGGTGGTGCTGAACTCAGTGGGGACAGGGGTTGTTGAGCAGAAATCCAAAACCACTGGTACTGATGCCAAGAAGGCCCGGGTTCAACCCACACCTTTGGAAACACGCAGCAGCAGCAAAAAGGTGGCCAATCAAGAGAAAGCTGCCACACAAATCACCACCCCCACCACTCCAGTTTCTAATGGACACGAATCAGAAACACCCCATTCTCCCAAACAAACTCCTCCTGTTACCCCACTTTCTCCTCCTACTCCCTCTAATCAACAGACCCCACCTCCTTCTACACCAGCAGCCAATACGGAGCCGGTGAACCAGCGACCCAAGCGGGCATCGGCCGGCAAGCTGATGTTGATACGACAAGCACAGCAGCAGCAGAGCAGGTCTCACGGTCGGAGCGCCTCCTCTTCCTCCCCTTCATCAGGCCAGAATCACCCACAGAACCCCAGTCGTGCCAGCACTACCTCAGACTCCCAACAAACCTCTGTGTCCTCCTCCTCCTCCTCCACCACCTCATCTGTGCTTACTTCTACCAACAACCCTGGACAGCTCAAACCAGCAGCATTGCGGGCCGCTGACCGTGACAAGGAGTGGGAGCGTGAGAAAGAAATGACACGCCAGAAGGAACGTGAGCAGGAGAAGGAGTGGGAACGCCAGCGGAGCAGGCCAGAGGGCTGGGCAGCGCTGGGTGAAGTCCCTGTCTTCCGGCCAGTGCCACGAGAATTCCAGGACCCCCTTGTGTACTTGGATGCAGTGAGGGAACAGGCTGAGGCAGCTGGCATGTGTCGTGTGGTCCCGCCCCCAGACTGGCGGCCAGAGTGCAAGCTGAGCGAGGAGATGCGTTTTGTTACACAGGTGCAGAGGGTCCACATGCTGGGTCGACGCTGGGGTCCCAACGTGCAGAGACTGGCCTGCATCCGCAAGCACCTCAAATCTCAGGGCATTACCATGGATGAGCCACCTGTCATTGGTAAGAGCCCAACAGAACAGACAGCCCACATATGTACATGCACATGTACACAAGGCACTTCAGACAACAAAACATCTTCCCAGAATTGACTGAATTAACTAAGCAGCAAAGCGCAGGTTTCTGCCTCAAAGGGCCAGACCTGTCAATTCAATGGAAACGAATTAAACCCACATACCCAATTCCAAACTGTGGCCTCTTCTCAGCATGGCCTAAACTCGTAGTTGTTTCTTTTTCACAGCTTTTATTGGATGTAAATATAAGAGAGTGATAAACTAGATACAGTTCATTAAAAGCACTATTA
Source organism: Mastacembelus armatus (assembly GCF_900324485.2). Lineage (NCBI taxonomy): Eukaryota > Metazoa > Chordata > Actinopteri > Synbranchiformes > Mastacembelidae > Mastacembelus > Mastacembelus armatus. Next base: position 12,687,359 of record NC_046643.1, on the reverse strand, counting down.
CAAAATATAACGTCTATGATGACAAAAGCAGCCAGTAAGCCAGTGTCGCTAAAATTGCTGTTTCCGTTGATATCAGTGTTGCTCTGAAGGCGTCGGCACCGTTCTGCCTGATTTTATCTTCCTTTTTATGGACGACAATAACAATGTGGAACTACTCAGTGAGGGGCCTGACAGGCCACAAAAACAATATTTTCCCCAGATGGCCCTGTCACCTTCCATCTCTCACCGTGACATCAGTTTTTTTATGAGCATTTAAACAGACCCGGTTCAGACAGAAAGTGTATATACGGGTTTACTGTACTGTATGTGTACATGCATGCAGATATGTGGTTAATGAATTGTAATTGTTTTACACTAGTTGGTGTTGTACATCCTCTGTGTTTGTAGCTTTTGTGTACAGCTGTGCGTGGATTAGCCCTGTGTGAGTACTGCTATGCAGCTGTTAGCCAGACAGACCTGGCAACCGGAGGCCCACAGTGGAGTAGCTTCAGTGAGCCAGGACACCCTGGTTCCAAATGACTTCCGTTATTGTGCCCAGCAGATCAGTTCGGCATTAATAGTAATTTGTGTCTCAATTTGGCGCAGGGATGGTTCAGATCATTTTGAACAGTGATAGCTCAATTGGCCATTTCAAATAAAATGAACTGGACTTGAGGAAATGACATGTTTGTTTAAAGCTGATTTTAGACAAGTGAAAAGAGGGAACTTGTCTATGTGCAGCTTCTCTGAATTAAAACTCTCTGTCTTTGTGCTCCACACAGGTGGCTGTGAAGTGGACCTGTCACGTTTTTTCCAGCTCATAAATGATATGGGCGGCATGCAGCAGGTGATGGACCTGAAGAAGTGGACCAAGCTGGCCGACCTTCTGCGCATCCCTAAGTCAGCACAGGACCGGCTGGCCAAGCTGCAGGAGGCTTACCTCCAGTACATCCTCTCCTATGATTCGCTCAGCGCAGAGGAACGTCTCCGACTACAGGCTGAGGTGCTGCAAGAGAAAAAGAACCTGGAGTCGCGGTGGGGCCCTCTGGAGGGTCTCTCGGACTGCTCGGCGCCCAGTGCTCTGGTCCTGCCACGCTATGAGCCCAAGAATGGGCTAGTAGGAGGGATAGTGGGAGGGGCAACAGGACACCATCGCACCAATGGAGTTTATCACCGTCTGAAGGAGCTGGAGGCTCAGGACAAAGCGGGCCGGCGCCGGCTCTTCACTCAGGAAAAACAAGGCAAAGAGGACAGACAGCATGGAGCAGAGCAGCAGGAGGAGGAGGACAGGGGTGTTCTCAGTGACCAGCACAAATGTATTTACAAGGTGAGGATGGAGAAGACATTTGCTGTTTATGCAACACATTTGAAGCATACAGACCAGACGCATGTAAGTGTATCTTTTGTTATTCTTCTCTGTCTAAAAGAATTTTAATGATCTTCACTAAGTCTTTAAGCTCTGTTAACAAGCGTTCGCTCTATATTACTCATCACCCTAATACGACGGCTTCATCTAATTTGAATTTTAAAACTTCTGCTGAGGAAAGAAAATGTGATCTGTCATATTTAGCCGTAGCTGCTTTTAGCCTGTGTCTTTAGATGCCTTGTTGATATGATAAATGCCAGTGTGACTGAAAAACTTGTGCAGCTTCTTGTCACCACCTGAGCAGTAAGTTAAGGCCTCAGCTAGATGTCTGCCATTTTGCTTCTATCTGAATCATCTAATGTCACAGCTGAGCTTTAGTTTACGCCCTCCACACAATCACCACACTAAAATTGGACTGTTTTTGAAGTTGAGCTGAGTTGCTACATCACTGTAAATTTGTCTTAGGGCCAGTGTTACTGTGGTGCAAAGTTCTTTATGCATTTTGAAATGTTTATTCTGTGTTCTTGGTAACTTTATCATGCTGTTAACTGTTGTAGTTTCATAAACACAAGAGGTCTGCACACCAGTTTGTATGTAGCAGGACTTGCAAATGTGCCACGGAGCTCCACTGAAAAACCTGGTTTTTGGTGTGAAAGTGAGGGACAGAAGTTTCTGTAATTTGCACGTCATGTGGTTTTGTTACATTTTTCTGTGCAGCTTTGTGGTAAGGTAGTTAGTAATGGTCGGTGTGTGTGTGTGTGTGTGTGTCTGTGTGTGTGTCTGTGTGCATGCACGCACTCTTGCACATGATGTAGCTGTATTCCTACTTCCCCAGTCTGCTGGCAGCTGTGTTGATTCTGGCTGGCTGAAATGTAGGTCAGAGTGAAGGCAGCCCCCAAACCAGCCCTTCCCTTCATCACCATTCAGACCCCGCCTTCTCTAGCTCTCTCCACCCTTCAGCTTCTGTAATCCAGCCATCACTCCATGGCTCGTCTCCATCAGCCCATGTCCTCACTCATAGCCATTCCCCCATATCTCCAAACCTCTGGCTGGCCCACTCTTTGTCTGCAGACCCACTCCCCCTGTGCATTAGCCTGTTGCCAAACCCCCTGCCAAGCCCCTCTTTGTCCATACATGTATGCAAAGGCCACAGGTAATTGCTCTTTGTGTAAATGCATGCAGCACAATATGTGAGTTAAAGGTCTGCCATATAACCTGTATACACAAAATATTTAGACTGTGCACGGTGAAGCAGTAATGAGTTCTGTAATGAAGAAAACCTCCTTTCTGAGTTGGTTCTCTCTCTCTCACATTTATTGTCACACTCTCCTAAATCCTCCACCTGTTTTAAATCTGGATTCCATTAAAGCCCCCCTCCCCACGCCACCCCACCCCCTCTCCTTCAGTAACCAATCGCCTGTATATGACCTCCATCTATAAAGAACTGAGATGCTGTCAGCAGACTTGACCCTGCTCAGTCCATAGACCTATGAGTTATAGAAGTGTTATTCAGTGTAGTGACATGAGAATGGCTGTCACTGTCCTGACAAGAGACGCTTGTGTAAATATAACCCATCACTCTTCTCCATAGCTGAGATCTGTGTGCCTTTTTCATCAGGAGTGGCCCCCGAGAAGAGGTTCTGTTTCACTTTTTCTGTCCAGAGAACAAAGTGCATGTCAAGGGTATAATTATGTCTAATTACCCCTGGAAAGGCCTTGATAAGTGCTGCTACTGACTGGTCGAAAGACAGCTTGTCTGTGCTTATAGGGTCACAACTATATTATAATATGTATTATTTAACTGTATTATTTTACAACTCTGTAGCTATTGTAAGAATGATAACAGTATATGATAAAGGCAGTCATTTTCAGAAAACATTTGGATTCCCTAGAAGAAAAAAAAAAAAAGGACTGTGAGACAGTGAGGGTAAGGAATCTGCAAGGTCATCTCTCAGCAGGGTCTTTGCATCTCCAACCCTGGAGCCGGGAGATTTATGGTCACTTTCAAAGCTGCTCTATAGGAGAACTGTCCATGGGAGAGAGGGTCAAGTCCAGGGGAAGTGTATCTGGGGCGTTTAAAAGAAGCAGAAAGCTGGAGGCTTAAAGAGACACATGAAAACACACAGTTTGCATTTGTGCACATGCATTCTTTTGACCTTAATAATTTGCCTTTGACTGTTTGCTTTATGTAAACATGCGGTGAGAAAGAATACATACTTGGTTATTTGGTTAATGATGTCCAGTAATATTGTTTTTGCTAATTTTTTATTTATACCCCACTCCAGGATTACATTCCCTATAGCTGCTTTTCCGTGAGCCAAGACCATAAATATGTGGAGCGAAGTCTGGAGTTTTTTCTTGTTCCCCTCAGAGACTCATGATGTTTGACGTCTGTTGCAGGGGAAATCGGTGTCTTTGACTAACTTCTTCAGGATAGCCCGGAACATCATGACTATGTGCTTTAACAAGGAACCAGGGGCTGCTGAGGTTGAGGTTGGCATGCTAAAGTTTTTAATAAACAGCTTGTACTGAATGTAAACCGCACTGTCTAAAAGAGTTTCTCTTAGAATTTATAACATTTGTTATTGCCACTTTAAACACTAGAGCTGTTAAATATTAATGTAAAGCCTTAGCTATGAGAAGATGAGGCAGATGAGGCATACCTGTACCCTGCTCCATGCTTTTTCCCATAGCTTTACTTTTTTTTTTGTTGCAGCAAGAGTACTGGAGGATTGTGGAACAGCAAGACTGCCATGTGGCAGTGCATTGTGGCAAGGTGGACACCAGTACACATGGAAGTGGTTTCCCCACAGGAAAGTCAGAGCCATTTTCAAAGTAAGTCGCTCACACACATTGTACCACACTTTGTCTGGACAGATTCCTGTCCTGTGTTCCAGACTCCAGTCTCTGTATGAATCTCGGCTGGTGAATCTGGGCCAGGGAGCTTTAAGAGAAACCCTTTAGAGTGATCACAGAGGCGCCCTGTAGTGGTTGTCTATTCTTTGGTGTCTTTGGTTAAAAAGAAATGGATAAATGACCATTTCTCTCTCCTTTTTACCTCAGACATGGATGGAACCTCACTGTCCTCCCTAATAACTCTGGATCCATTCTGAGGCATCTAGGTGCTGTGCCTGGTAAGAACAAAGACACAGTATACACACGTAAATGATGTTCAGAAGAAACTCTTCAGATTCTATGCAGTCCATAGTGCAGTCTCTATAACCTATGCTCTTGTTTCTCTCCCTAAAAACCCTCTGTCTCCCCAGGGGTGACAATTCCCTGGCTAAACATTGGCATGGTCTTTTCTACCTCATGCTGGTCTCGAGACCAAAATCGCCTTCCATATATTGATTACTTACACACTGGTGCTGATTGCATTTGGTAAGTACGCACTGGGCTCTGTCCTCACCATTAGTGGTTATTTTGTGCATCTGGAAGGAAAACCAACAACAAATGCACTTGACTAAATGAACCTGCAGTCGTGTGCTGATCTGTTTGTGTGTCTTCCTCCTACAGGTATTCTATCCCTGCTGAGGAGAAGTCTAAGCTGGACAAGGTGGTCCATACACTGCTTCAGGCCAATGGCACCGCAGGACTAGAAATGTTAGAGAAGAACATCATGGTGAGTGTGTTGTCTGCGGTTATGGAAATTATATTTTTCTCGTTTGTTCTGTATTGCTCACGTGTTAAAGCTGTCAGTATTTTCAGCATTTGTCCTCATACTTTCTGGGGTTACTTCATTAGCAACGATATACTGTTACATAAATGACACATTTTCATTCTCTCCCTCTTCTCCTTGATATTCCAGATCTCTCCAGAAGTGCTGTGCCGTGAGGGCATCAAGGTTTACCGTACGGTCCAGCGGAGCGGCCAGTTTGTGGTTTGCTTCCCCGGTGCCTTTGTCTCTAAAGTGTGCTGTGGCTACAGCGTGTCAGAGACGGTGTACTTTGCCACACCGCACTGGATGAACCTGGGATACCAGGCTGCAAAGGTAAGCATATGAATCACAGTGGGCAGAGAGGTTCCAAGGGCCAATATGTGCCTGTTTGTGTTTGTGGACAACAAAATGTGCAATAAGGGATGAAAATATTTTCTATAAATATGAAATATAAAATAAAAATGTCTCTTTGCAATGGCTATTACAGGTTTTATGTGGCAGCTATTTGTTTTATTTTGCTCCTGCTAGGTAATTCCTCACAACACTGGCCCCCTGTGGACAGAGGTAGTTAAAGCTCTGATTTATGTACAGCTGATTGAAACCAAAATGGATAAATCAACTCAGAACCTAGAAGTTGATTCTTTAATCAGCCAGCATGGTGAACTTTGGTTATTTGCAGCTATAAGTCTCACAGTGACATGTATTTAGGTTTTTTATGTAGTAATGAGCAAACAATAGAACCAGTGGTCCTCATTACAGCTATAATAGAAGAAAATGCTCCTTACTGTCATTCTGGGCATTATGGTGATGGAAGTACATACTATATACCTTTAGCAATACCATCATATTCATAGCCACAGCAAAGATTGCTCTCAGGGGTAATATGACATTCATACAATGTGCTATAGTGTGGTGCACCGCCTGAAAGATTTTCACCCAAATGAACAGATTTTTCACTAAAGAATGAGAACAAGAAATATTGATCTGAGTGTGTAGAGGCTGTGGCTGCACTGCACAGTTTCATTCTTACACATGCTTTACTTTTTTTTTTACTTTGTTAAATATATATATATATATATATTTTAATTTCAAGACTTTAAAAATCATTCATTTAACTATAACCAACAATAACCTTTTTATAATATAATAAGAATCAAAATTTGTAATTATTTTTGCACAGGACCTCAAATGCCGTCATATAGCCAAACCCTTCTCCATGGAGAAGCTACTGTACCAGATCGCTACAGCAGAGTCCAAGAGGGACAATGGCCTTCTCCTCACCACCATCTCCGCCCTTCTCAAAGACCTCAGGTAGGATGGAGCATAATACATAATACTTCCACGTTTAATCTGCAAGTGAAGATCATTTCCACTGAATTTTGATTAGTTGCAGAGGAAAGCAATCCAATACTGACATTTGATCCATCTGTATCTGGTGAATTGATGTTTTCTATTCCTCCTGTTCTTTTTATTAGTTAAAGTCCCACTCTGCATTTTCCCAGTGCAATAAAAAAACATCCAGCCTCATGTTCCATGATAGTTTGTGCCCAGTGTTTACACAATAGCAGCAAAGGTTCTCTGGGTCTAACTTAATGAGCACTTTTCTTTATCCAATAGGAACATAGAGATGCGCCAACGACAGGAACTTTACAAGGCAGGTTTGCTTTCCTCTGCCCGCTACGGCACCCACGACAGCAGCCTTGGGCCCGGTGAGGGACGCAAGAAGCCACGTGGGAAATGGCTAGCTCTGGAGTCCTCAGAAAGACGCTGCCAGATCTGTCAACACCTATGCTACCTGTCCATGGTGAGAGCAAGAAGCACAGGAGTTTAGCACACAATGGTTACAAGATATAGTGATTTATTTTCTAAATCTAGTACCATTTTAGTATTTTGATTTCTATACATAACAAACATGGTCTAATTTTATCAACCAAGGACTTAAAGAAAGTTTAAAGTCATAAATATTTATTTGCAAATCATCTATCATGCAAGAGTGGCTATAATTTAATATTCTGCCCAGCAATAACATACAACTTATTCACTGTACTTACTGGTTGCTACTGGCTATACATAGTTATATTCCTGTTCACTTGCACATTAGCAAGACTGTATTTTCTTGGGCTTTTTACAGGTCAGTATTTCAAAAGTATCTAAACAAAAGGATGTAAAATAAATAACATATTACAACAGTTGGTACCAAAACAGATGCCATAATATCGTTACAAACTCACTAACTTGCCACTGGCATAAAACAGTAGGAGCAGGAGAGAAAGTACTGTGGTTTCCCACCACAGTATCTCAGTGGTAAGAGCATACTGAGAGCCTGGTTTCTGTTTGTGCAGGTGGTTCAGGAGACTGACAATGTGGTCTTCTGTCTGGAGTGTGCCCTGCGCTATGTGGAGAAGCACAAGTCCTGCAGAGGCCTTAAGATGATGTACCGATACGATGAGGTGAGCTGCTGCTGTCTGCTTCTGCTGCGGTTCAGTTCTCTCTCTGTCCAGATGGGGGAGACATCAGCTAGTTTTACTTTGCTGCAGGGAGCCAGTTATTCACCATGACAGTGCTTTCTTGTCAGTGCTGCAGGTGATGTATCATGTTTTAATGTGTCTTTTTTGTTTGTGTTCCCCCAATTAGGAGCAAATCAACAGTTTAGTGAACCAGGTGTGTGGCCGGGCCATGTTAAAGAACAGTGGTGGAGGGGGAGTTGTTGTCGTCAGTGGAGGAGGGGGGGACCCCTGCCATGGCTTAAGCCCCGCCAAAGCGTCGCCCGCCAAGCGAGGGCCCAGGAAGC